>NC_055957.1:41629511-41789511 GCF_018492685.1 Alosa sapidissima
CCACCACTCCACCGACTAAAGCAAGGCTCTCTTATGCAGGCTCAAAGCAACATCCCAACGTCCCTAGAGGGCTCATCGGTCATAAGTGCACTGCTAACCTCACCATCTCCGGCGTGCACTGCAACGGCTTGCTTGACACAGGCTCTCAGGTGACAACTGTATCTCTGTCCTTCTATCAAGACCACCTGTCTCATCAGCCCATCCATCCCATGAGCCATCTCCTTGAAGTTGAGGGAGCTAACGGACAGTCTGTTCCATACCTCGGGTATGTAGAGCTCAAGATAGCTTTCCCCAAGGAGTTCATTGACACAGAACCTGAAGTACACAGCCTGGCTTTAGTCATCCCTGACATCCGCTCCAGCAGTGACATACCTGTTCTGATTGGCACCAACACACTGGACATGCTTTATGATGAGCACTGTGATCACCACACCTCCAGCCTGACTTCCCCTTTGCCTGGATACACACAGATCTTGAAGATGCTGGAACTTAGAAAGAAACAGCGAACGAGTGGACACCTTGGAACAGTGACGCTTAGAGGGAAAGAGCCCAACGTAGTCCCCGCTGGAGGGAAAGTTCCTCTAGAGGGTCACGTGAGCACCAGCAATGTCACCGCTGAGAGATGTGCCCTAGTTGAACATCCAACCGCCTCAGCCCTGCCAGGTGGAATCTTTGTGGACACTTGCCTCATCACTTTGCCATCACAGCACCCCTCCAAGCTTCCTGTTTGGGTCAGAAATGAAACAGAGCATGACATCACACTACCTGCGAACTGCGTTATTGCTGAGCTGAGCACCCCTCTTGACATCATTTCCAGTCCTTCTCTGGAATCCAAGCAGCCTGAGACAGTCAAGTGTTGTCAGCTGTCCTACCAGCAGCCATGTTTAGCTGAGACACCTGACTTGAAGTTCGACTTCGGTGAATCTCCAGTACCAGAGTCCTGGAAGAACAGAGTCACACACAGACTGAGGCAGTTCTCTGACGTCTTTGCCCACCACGAGTTGGATTATGGCCATGCAACCAGAGTAAAACACCACCTCAAGCTCAGAGATGAAACACCCTTCAAGCAGCGGTCAAGGCCAATCCATCCCCAAGACTATGAGGCAGTCCGTAAACACCTCCGGACCCTCCTTGACGCAGAAATCATCCGGGAGTCTGAATCTCCCTTTTCCTCTCCCATTGTGGTTGTCAGGAAGAAGAGTGGCGACGTCAGACTGTGTGTCGACTACAGAAAATTGAACAACCAGACCATCCAAGATGCCTATGCACTGCCTAATGTGGAAGAGACCTTTTCCGCTCTCTCTGGGTCCCAGTGGTTCTCAGTCATGGACCTGAAGTCTGGGTACTACCAGATTGAGATGGAAGAGACTGACAAGCCCAAAACCGCCTTTGTCTGTCCATTAGGTTTCTACGAGTTCAATCGTATGCCTCAGGGAATAACAAACGCCCCCTCCACCTTTCAACGGCTGATGGAGAAGTGCATGGGAGACATCAACTTGAAAGAAGTCCTTGTCTTCATTGATGACCTGATTGTGTTTTCCAAGTCTTTGGAAGAGCATGAAACCAGGCTGACCCACGTTTTGACACGGCTCAGAGACAACGGTCTGAAGTTGTCCCCAGACAAGTGTCGGTTCTTCCAGACCTCTGTACGCTACCTTGGACATGTCGTGTCAAGGGATGGAGTTCACACTGATCCAGAGAAAATCAGAGCCTTTTCCACCTGGCCAGTGCCCAAGACTCTCAAAGAGCTGCAGTCTTTCCTGGGATTCTCTGGATATTACCGCCGCTTTGTCAGAGACTACTCTAAGATTGTGAAACCCCTGAATGCCCTCACCACCGGTTATCCACCCGCCCGGAAGGGACATAGGAGCAAGACTGGCGTGAAATACTTCCACCCTAAAGAGCCGTTTGCAGACCGCTGGACTCCTGCATGTCAGCAGGCCTTTGAAACCCTCATTGAGAGACTGACAACCTCCCCAGTCCTCGGATTCGCTGATCAACAGCTGCCCTATGTGCTACACACTGACGCCAGCACCATCGGCATAGGAGCAGCTCTGTATCAGGAGCAAGATGGGCAAAGCCGGGTCATTGCTTATGCCAGCCGGGGCCTGTCATCCAGCGAGTCCAGATATCCAGCTCACAAGCTAGAGTTTTTGGCCTTGAAGTGGGCTATTGTCGAAAAGTTTCATGACTACCTGTACGGCAACACCTTTACAGTCATAACGGACAATAACCCCTTGACTTACATCCTGACCTCTGCAAAGTTGGATGCAGCAAGCTACCGTTGGTTGGCAGCTCTCTCCACTTTTGACTTTAACATCAAGTACAGAGCTGGAAAACAGAACCAGGATGCAGACGGACTCTCCAGACGTCCTCACAGTGAGGTGATGAGTGACCAGGCTTCGCTGGAAGAGCATCAGAGGATAAAGCAGTTCACCTCCCACCACTTGTTTTCAGCTACTGAGACCAACTTACCTGCAAATGTGATCACCGCTGCCTGTCACAAACACCTCCTCTGCAATACTGAGCCAGACTCACCCGTGACGCTGGTCGAATCCCTCGCACTCCATCCTGAGGCGGTGCCAGATGCCTTTGAAGAGGACAACTGCCTTGAAGGACATGCCACCATTCCCAGGTTTTCAGAGGAAGAGCTTGGGCGACACCAGAGGGCGGATCCTGCCATAGGCCAAGTCATCACCCTGCTTGAGTTAGGAGAACAGGTCACACCCCAGCTCATGGCTGCTTCTCCAGAGCTCAAGTTGATGGCGAAGGAGTGGAACCGCCTGGAACTCAAGAATGGCATCCTGTACAGGAACCGGCAGTGTGACTCCCGCCCAGTCTGTCAGCTCGTGCTACCTCATGAGTTGAGATCAGCTGTACTCAAGAGTCTGCACGATGACATGGGGCATCTTGGTATCGACCGCACTCTTGACCTGGTCAGATCTCGCTTCTATTGGCCGAAGATGGCTGCGGAGGTTGAGAGGAAGATCAAGTCCTGTGGCAGATGCGTCAGGCGGAAATCTCAGCCAGATAAGGCAGCACCCCTTGTCAACATCCAGACCACTAGACCAATGGAGTTGGTCTGTATGGATTTTCTGTCCCTGGAACCTGACCGCAACACCAAAGACATCCTGGTGATCACCGACCACTACACCAAGTACGCAGTTGCAATTCCAACCAAAGATCAGAAAGCCTGCACTGTGGCACGGTGTCTGTGGGAGCAATTCTTTGTCCACTATGGATTCCCTGAGAGACTCCACAGTGACCAGGGCCGAGACTTTGAGTCTCACACCATTAAGGAGCTCTGTGCCATCACTGGGATCAGGAAGGTTAGGACAAGTCCTTACCACCCACGTGGAAACCCAGTTGAGCGGTACAACCGCACCCTCCTGAGTATGCTGGGAACATTGAAAGACAAGGAGAAGAGCAGATGGCGTGATTTTGTGAAACCCCTCACTCACGCCTACAACTGCACTAAGAACGAAGTCACCGGTTTCTCCCCTTATGAGCTCATGTTCGGCAGACGCCCCCGCCTTCCGATTGACATCGCGTTCGGACTGCCAGTTAGAGGTGTCCAATCTACCTCCCACTCTCAATACGTGACAAAGCTCAAGTCTCACCTCAAAGAGAGTTACGAACTGGCTATGAAGAATGCAGAGAAGGTTGCTGTCAGAAACAAAAGACGCTTTGACAAGTCTGTCCGCACGTCTGCTCTAGCGGAGGGAGACCGTGTCCTCGTTCGACATCTGCGGCTACGGAACAAGCACAAGCTGGCTGACCGGTGGGAGTCAAGTGTCTACAAAGTGATCAAGCAGGTGAATGACTTACCTGTCTATGTTGTCCAACCTGAGGGGACAGATGGTCCAACACGCACTCTCCACAGAGACCTGCTGCTGCCTTGTGGAGTGTTGACAGATGAGGAACCTCTAGAGCAATCTGAGAAGGGAACAACACGACGACCGCGAACAAGGAACAATCCTGTTCAACGGTCAGAAAGTGAAGCTTCAGACCCTGAGAGTGATGACTCATCCTGCTCTGAAATTCCCCCGGCTCTCTATGAGACCAGATTCTCCAGAGTCTACAAGATTCCCAAGTGCCGCCATGACTCCCCAGCTGTTCACCCAGCCGGACCTGAGAAGCATGAGGGATACTTACCTGTGGAATCCCTGGATGATGCCTTACCGGTCTGTGCTGCTGCTCCTGAAGGTTCTGTCCATGCTGCCACTGCTAAGGGTCGTGTCCATGGTGCTGCCATTGCCAAGGGTCCTATCCGTGGTGCTGACGCTGCTGGAGGCCCTGTCTATGCTGCTGCTGCTGGAAGCCCTGTCACTGTCGCTGGAAGCCCTGTCTCTGCCGCTAGAAGCCCTGTCTCTGCTGCTGCCACTGGAAGCCCTGTCTCTGTTGCTGCTGCAGAAGCTGAAAGAGCAGCGATCGGTGAGAATTACTTTCCTGAGCCCGTGGGTGACTGTTGGAGAGACATAGCAAACGAGTCTCAAGATGACCCCCTCTTTGGGAACTTGGAGAAAGAGCCCTCGGAAGCACCTGAACTCCATGAGGTGCCAGATGATGAAGTGCCTTCTGAAGATCCTCCCACCAGGAGATCTGAGAGATCACGGAGAGCTCCCAGCCGCTTTCAGTATTCCCAGCTAGGGAACCCCCTTATTTCTTTCGCCCACACCATATTAGATGGTCTTAATAGGGCCATGGTCTCTTTTAATGAGCTAGAAAATCACTCACTCCTGAGGATATAGCTTTCCGAAAGTTAGACCTGTAGACACCCATGAAGGGACTCAGGGTGATTTAAGGGGGGAGGGTGTAACCCACCTTAAAGTTTGGTTACTAAGACCATAACTTTAGTTTTAGAACAGTTTGAGTTCAATAAATATTTTAATATATAAATATGAATAAATAGAATAAATATGAAGAAGTAGCCAGAACAAGAAGCTGAGTTTACATGATGATATGTATTTCTTTTTCATTCTCTTTTTGGTCTGCTTGAAAGTGCAGGTATTCTAAAATACTTTTATTGTGGTATAGTCATCTCCTAGGTGACGGGTTTGTTTTTCACTCTCGAGACTCCACTTGAATGAAATTGATTAGACGTTACTGATAATCCTCTTAAGAAAAATAATACTCTTTATCTAACTCTAATCTAACTTTTTCTAAATCTATCTATCATATTGAATCATTTTACCTTTCCTTATATCTATTTTTCTACGGATTGTTGAAGACCTGTGTTGTTTGAACCTCGAACTCCGATTGGTTTTTTATGTACACTGGAACACTGGATGGCGAGTCAGTCCCCTTGGATCGATTGAACTGTTCTACCCTTTCATACTGGATAACCAACCCCTTGAACTGCCCTTTCATACTGGATAACCAACCCCTTGAACTGCCCTTTCATACTGGATAACCAACCCCTTGGATCTGTTCCCTGGATACAGATAAGCCTTCACACATACACTGACATTGTACACTCACACCACCTTACCCGGGTATTTCTTTTCTTTTGTACATTTGAGTTTTTTACTATTGATTTGATACTTTGAATTTTTAAGAGCTCTTTTATTATTTTATAGGGTTTTGTATTTATTTATTATTTATTTTCTATTTACTAATATTTTCTCTTCTTTTCTCTTAGAGAAAATATATTCTTGCATTTAATAAACCTGCATTATTTATTTATAACATTTTACATACTGGTGTCCTTGTCAATTTACTCCCCCCTTAATGCCGAACCTAGAACTGGCCTAAACTTAACAGTAACTCATAGAAGCACCTCCTTTTACTTTAAAGTGCAATTTATTATTAAGTAGAGTAGAGGGGTGCTACACATTCATTCTAGGATTTTTTTGAAATACCATAACTTCATATAACATATATCCTGTGCCGATATTGTAGCTTCTGTGTAATCCACATAAACACTACAAAGGCAAAACAGACTCCACTACCTCGTCTGTAACGTTGGTTACCCGTAAGAAGAATGGTTAGCTTGTTCGGTTGGAGGGAAGCTAGCTTTGACGTAATCTCTCTTTCGCGCCGTAGGGAGATAACCGTATTGTTTGGATAAGAAGCTCAGTCCACCTGTCTATGACGGTAACTCATAAGCAAAACCTAGCATACACGACCGTATGTTAAGGTAAAGCATTACACAGAGGCAACCTAATAATAATTAAAAAAAAAAAGTAAACCTAATTTAAAAAAAAACGGCACTAATCATTACAGAGGTTTTCGATGGATTGACCGTAGGTCGGAAAAGTGGAAAGAAGATTAGCTTCAAGGCTATAACTTTTTTGTTTTGTTGACTGTTTTTGAAGATGATCATGTATGGTAGCTTCAACATTAACACGACTAGGTGAGGATGATATTAATAATAATACATAAATAAATGTTTAACTTTGATGACTTTGAAGGCGAAGGAAGTGTGAGAAGAATTTCTGTGTATCTATCATATGAGTTACAAGATTCAGTTCGATGGCTAACGTCACGAAGTTAAGTGTGAGTCTGCGCAGTACTGGGGGGACCAACTGAAAAATCGTTCTATTTGACTCAGTGCCCTCCCATTGAAAACGACGGAGTCTGTTCGTCCATTTCTTTTACTGTCTATGGGCGGGACTTCACCACTCTATAGTTCCAAAACATACGCTGGCTGTCTTGTTCTTCTATGGGCACATAGATATGGACCCTTTCAAGAGAGTTCCATTATCAGCATCATAGTTGGCCCCACAAGACTTCCTTTTTAACATTCCATATGTTATCTTAATGTAGAGGAAGTAGATTGGGGCCCAAATAGAACGTTCAAGCATTGTTTTTGTTTATCTTGTTGAAAGGGTCTAGATTGGGACTAGATGTCGCCTTAACGACTGCTGTTCATTGGAACGAATGCGTCAATCGAGACGCCATCTTGCCGCGGTGGCCCACTCCTCTATAATGCATTAGCGTCAATCTAGGCAAAGATCTAGCGAAAATAAAATCACCATAAATCGTCAAAATCTCAAGCAATTATCTAGTTTTTTGGGTTGTTCCAACTGACAGGTATGTATTTATGGTCGAGTCTAGAGAAAACTAAGCTTTTGACGATAATAAAGACACATTTTACCCGTCTAGCCCCATAAACTCCCATTCATTCTGCACTAGCTAGCGGCGGACCCTGGAGGAACAATGAGTGAACTGCAACCAGGTTCGATACAATGAAAGTAAACAGACTCTCCGTAGACTGGCTCTGGTTGAGGCCACATACCTCTCGTCTCGTTTACTCGTGTAAGTTGTAATCTTACCAGAAGTTGCTGATCTGTAGATCTGTAGTTGTAGATCTGTAGAACATTTACTTCCGTGCTTTAACGTGGTCTGTATACTTCATATGTCAGTCGTTACTTTTTTAATCATGGGCCAATGCTATGGGCAAACGAGATGTAGCCTAATTCACAAAAGACAAAGCCATGAGAAAAGTGATTTTCTTACGTTTCAACAACAACGAAACCGAGTGTGCCATCATTGTGAGAAGTTCCCAAATTTGTCGCTAATCGCTAAAAAGGTTTTCTGTCGCTGGGGATGGCCAAACGTCGCTAAATAGGTAACACTGACAATACGGGAGAACTAGTTTAGAGCTTCAGATCCCCGCTACAAGATGGCGGCGGTGTTGACGCATGCTGAGAAGCCGAAGGCGACATCTAGTCAGTATATATATCTATGTTAGCCTGGCTAGCGCCACCACTTCTCAATGAGACATGGTCTGGGAACCAAACGTTCATTTTCTCGTATTTGAAAAAAATGCCCAGATCCGTTTATTGGGTGCCACGGATGTCTATCAAATGCGTCTGTGCATAGCTCATCATCGTCTTGCTTTCCCCCCTGTTCTGTGATTGGTTCCCTATCTCAGGCGAAAATTTGCTCCATGGTCTCCAGGCTGCCTTAGCAGCGTGAATCAAATCGCGCGCAAGGCAGCATGGGAACACCCAGGCTAGTATAGACCTATTTTTTAAAAAAATACTGTGAAGCCAAATCAGCGATCTTATCCACCAAAAATATCAGTGTCTATACAGTAATAATCTTCTAACTGTGAAAATGTCAGACCATATTTTGCCTTATTTAAAAAAATCGAAATTGCTCATTTTGTTTCATAAACGAACTACAAAAGAAGTCACGTGACTTTACCCTTCGACGTTACTCATGGTAGCATGGTTTGTTTATTAGCCTAGTTAGCATTGACACTTAACACTTACAGCTAGCTCTTCATGTGAGTAGAAGCACAACACCAGTTATCCTGACATAAAGGTTATCACCACGCGGTTTACATCACGTTCCGTTATTACAAAAATATGTTAAGCCAGTTAAGCAAATTGCGTATTGATCAGTTAGAGATTAAGCGCCCAAACATGTGACGTCACATGCAGCTGTAGTTCCTTATCACCGTGTTACGACAAAAGCTCAAAACAATTCAACTGATCCTAAAAATAAGGTATGACCACTTGAAGCAATAGAGGTGACCCCAGTGCCTAACATATGGAAGGCATTAAATTAAGATCCCAATGTGCACCGAGATATATTTTTTCTAAAAAAAAAATCCCATCCACTCTGCTAAACTCTAGGAACGCAACCACTAGATGGCGATGAGATTCAACATCGCTGATTTGGCTTCACAATATTTTTTTTAAAATAGGTCTATGGGACTTAACATTGGAGCTGCTCTTCGATAGGAACGCAACCACTTGGGGCGCTGGTTTTCACTTTCCCTCCCTATTAACGTTTTTCATGTGACGTATTCTAGGTTCTATAGCTTTGTTTACATCCAGCTGGTAGGCAAGGGACAAGTTGAACCCATTGAACATCGTTGTCTGCAGCTGCCTCTCAGTAGGCTACATCTCTGTATTTCAGGCATCAATAAAGGTGATGAAACGTTATCCCATTGTTCAATATTTGATAGCCTGTCACAGGAACGTTGTTTCGCTAAAATCGCCCTGATTTGGTGCATTGATCTGTATCGATAACGTTATGGGAGAACCTGCATGTAGCCTAATGGTAGCCTAACTTTTTTTCTCTGTTCAAAACTCGGTTTACACGAAGACAATAGCCTTTCTTAGAAGCTGTGAAATTTGACCAGAAAGGAACATGTCTTCCTTCTGAAAGCTGACACAAAATCAAACAATATTTGATCATTTAACTTCAACTGAACAGCGACAGGTCTTGGTAGGCAGTAGACTCAGCAGACGTTAAAACGGTAGCCTACTGTTATAGCCAGAGTCAGTCAGCATCATGTAACATTAATGGCGTTAGTCATGAATCCTGTAACATATTATATCATATAACAGCGATGGCTTATTCGAAGACGATCTGCATGGATATATAACCACCCAGAAAAACTCAGAATGTGAGTGATAAAGTTCATTAATTGTATGAAACTTTTTATTAGTTATCCATTGCAGCATCGCCTATATTAGGCTGTTATGCTAGCTCAGCCTTTAAATATGTTGTTATTTTGGTCATGTGGACTTGATTAAACGAATAAAGATAATCCATAAACTGCTTATTTCTTACATGACTGAAGCAGTAGCCTAGGTTCAACAGTGGTGTTTGAGGTTGCTGTGTTAAGTTGTTGTGTGTGATCGCTAAACAATTAGGATCACATCAGTTTATTGTGACATACGGGAGTTAGCCTGACCTGTAACGTTAGCCTATAGCACATAAGCCTATTCTGTTTTCATTTATTAGCATTTGTTGTGATTATATAATCAAATGACACTCATGATAACTTGAAATAGAAGGACAGAAGATAGGTGATTGATGTCCACAAGCACGAATTTCACGAGACAAATTAGAACAAACTGTTCCGGTAAAAATAATCTTGCCATGTTTAAAATGCTGCACTTTTTCCCTTCATAGCCTATCTCTGGCAATTCATTTTTGGATGACTGTAGATAGTAGTATTTTAGCCTACGTCTTCGTAGACAGTAGGCTACACCATTAGGCTATCTCGAGAATAAAAGACTTCACAGCTGCTAATGATCATCCTCCACAACCACGAGGATAGGTAGGCTAAACGGTCGTTCGTCGCCTTTTTGCTTCTTATTGTAAAACCAACTGTTAGGGCCTACACAAGTGGTCGGCATCCCGGTCAATATTTGATATTAAAATTTCAATTTTGAAGCTATTTGTAACTATGTGTAGCCTATGCAACCCGACTGTTGTAGGCTTGCCTACCACTCTCTGCAGTGCCTTGCCTACCATTCTTGCCTACCACTCTAGTTGTAAACAAACGGTCACATGACATTATGACGTAGGTGCAAAACCTTAATTCACCCCTTGCAAACACGTGACTTAAGTCACGTGACGGCTCCATGCTGGAAGGCAAAAAGATGGGAGACGGACAGCAAATTACATTATGTCATAAAGATTATGATGAACTGAACACCATTACTATAACATATTTGTAGTTCAATGTATTGCTGTTTGGGGTCTGATAGTCAAAGAAGATGCCAGTGGTGTTGTTAGATGAAATGGGTCATGATCGCAAATGTAAAGGTATTAAAACTGGTGGTAACAGCAAGGGGAGATAACGTTACGTTAGGCTACTGTAATTAACATTATGGTAAATGAACACCCATAAGTATTTCTGGACTAAAATATTGCAAAGCGATTTGGTTACTTTATTTGTCTTGCTTTTATCAGTTGTAACACAGTCAAAACGTTAAGAATGTCATATCAGAACATGAAATAATAACTAGCTGCCACACTTAGAAGCTAGCTATTCTAGCTAACGTTTATCGTAGCTCATAGTGCTAGGGCTAATGTAACTCGTCAGTTTGTACGTTGCCCAGCGAATAAACTAACTTCTTACATGTCTTAAGTTAAAGAATTGAAAGAAATAGGAAATAAAAAAAAACTTGAACGGTATTATCTGTTTACATTCAGATCGTGCCAAAGACTTTGCCTAAGTGCTATCTGCCGTCCTGTTCAGAGTCTATGGTTGCTATAGCAACCGCTGCTGCGCTTCATACACTGAGGAGATAAGCATGCAATTGTGGTTGAAATACAAGGATACAAGGAAGTTTATTGTCACATGCATATAGTTACTGGAAGTAAGAAATGCAGTGAAATTATGTCTGGTGTCAGCCTATTTGATACTCCCGAAACACAAAGAAAACAAACCAAAATATATCTATGCAAGAACATGGGATGTTGTTGTATTCCAAACAATAAGCCAACAGTCGTGGAAGGACATTACTACGGTTAAATCTCACTATAATCTCCTAGCTGTGCGATATGTCCCATTACAACCCATTGATTTGATTCGTGTTCTTGCCGTCCACTAGGCTATTTTGCTGTGGCGCGAACAAAACGTGACGTCACTTGCAAGGGGTGAATAATTTAGCGGCCATATTGATATTTACGTCATCGTCACCTCCATCGTCGCTTCAGTTTCTCTACTGTGGCTAGCTGAAGACTCATCTCTTCGAAAGGCATCCTTGATAGTTATGAGCATTATTTAGCGTTCTAGATCGAAGCAGCAATGAAAATGGATTAGCTGCTAATTAAGAATGACCTAACTCTGGATATGGGTGTGTAGCTCAACGTTCAGTTAAAATCTTTCTTTGTGTAACGTGGATCTAACGTTAATGTTAGACATTATGGAAGCAGGTAAGTTTGGCTAACGTTAGGCTTATTTCATGCTTTATTTTACTGTCTATGATTTCATGTTGTCGTGAAACCATTCAAACAGACTGTAGACTAACGTTAAAACCTTCTAGGCCTAAATGTTTTGCTTTCTGCTACATCTGTGAGCTAGCAACCAACCTAGTTTAGCCTACTCTGTTGTGTGCTAGATTACATTCGTAAAGAGGCTAGATCTTCTAACGTTAAAGAATCTTGATTACTGACGCCGCTTCAACCCTCTCTGCTACCGGGCGGGGTACATTCTCTTTCCTTTGCATTAGAAAAAGTAACCAAGTGTTCATATTTATGAAACATTAACTCAAAAATGTGATAACCATTTAGCGCAAAAAATTAAACGTTAGAAACTAGCTTTGCTTGTACCATTAGCCACCCCGGTTTTCTATGGTGGCCCTGAAGAAACGTTAGAACTACTGGCGTCACGCAATCCAGCAAAATTGTCCTTGCTCACACCGCTAGTCTGAGACCCCCATTCATTCAAATAATATTTCGTGTGTTCAAACTAATGCCGTGAATTTTGATAGCAGCCATTTCATTTTAATGATACATTTTTGTGCAATATATATATATACACCAAGAATAACATAAAATCGTCAGAGCAATGTGGAGACATTTTATGTGTAGAAACAGCTCCTAAAATAAGATTTTCGATAAGATATTCGGCGCATTTACTGTGAATAGTGCAGTGCCAGTTCAAACATGCCATTCCTGTAGAAAACACGATATGATAGCTCAATTACATGCCCGCAGGTATGTGTGTTCTAAAAATAGGATGATGAAGGGGGAAACATCATTCCAGATAAACATTCAGTGAATACTGAATATTATATTATTCATCATTCGATGAATACTGAATATTATATTATAATATATTAAACTATAATTAATGTGCAGTAAGCAGAATTTAGGCATGACTGCATATCAAATTTTTACAGATCAAAATGAAATAAGCCTAACAGCTGTTTTGAGATGCTCATGATCATCATAAACTCGGGACCATTAGCCTATCGCTTGTTTCAATTTGGAACCTTGCAGTCGGAATTGTCGTTTGTTTATTCAAAGTCTCAAGTCCAAAGAAGTCCTGGGTTATTCAAAGTGTCAGTTTATTGCACATCATTTTTACGTCATTTTGAATAGCCACTGCTAATTTTATGCAAGCCAACTACATACAGGGAATCTTTGTCAGACATGATAAAAATTGAAATATCTAGCATCTTGACCCGTGCTCAGTGCTGCCAAACCTTCGCTTACACTTGAAATCCGCTCCGACATTCACAATGCTTGCCCAGTGGACGTCGTAGGCTACTAGAATGTTGGAAGCATTTTGAGTTTGGGAGAACATTGTCTAACTGCCCTAATAATGTTACGAAACCATGTAAGACAATGACATGACAAAAAAAGTTTGTTTGGAAATTATTATTTATTTTACACCAACGGTTCATTTCCCCCCAACAATATGGGCTTGTGCACCACAGAGCCATATAAAGGTACCTTTATATGGCACCACTATTTTCAATGACTTCTTTTATAAGCTGTATTGTTTAAAAGCATGTAATATGCTATTATAACATATCATTATTCAATGTGTTTATCAGTACCATAGCAACGCCAACTTCTGCTCGGATTGTCGGATAGGAACCGCCTGTTGACTGTCGTATGAGTTAAACTTTTTTTAACGCATCTGGATGACCAACGGATGCCCTCGGGGACCCAGGTTCGAATCCGACCTGCGGTCATTTCCCAACCCCACCCCATCTCTCTCTCTCCCACTCGATTCCTGTCTATCTTCACTGTCCTCTCCGAATAAAGGCAAAAAGGGCAAAAAATATACTTAAAAAATAATAAGAGACCACTGCACATGTTTCTGACTGCACATTTTGAATCCTACGGTTGCTGAGTTACATTCAAATGAGTTGATGGTCATATTCAAAATTAAGAGACCACTGCAAATTTGCCCGGTCACCTGTATTTGTCTTAAAAAAAGATCTTAAAAGAAAATCTGATACTCTGTGTACATTGCAAACCTGAAAAAGCTCGTTCACACACATACACACAAGAAATAGTTGTTGATTTATCTTTAACAGTATTGAATTATTTATGTGATTGTGTGACTGTATTCCACAGACGAACAAGCGAGGAACCGGTTTCAATCGGAGTTGGAATTCGTTCAGTGTCTGGCCAATCCCAATTACCTGAACTTTCTTGCTCAAAGAGGATATCTGCGCGAGAAGGTGTTTGTGAATTACTTGAAGTACTTGCTTTACTGGAAAGAGCCGGAGTATGCCAAATTTCTCAAGTACCCCCACAGCCTACACATGTTGGAACTACTGCAGTATGAGCACTTCCGTAAGGAGCTGGTAAACGCGCAGTGCGCCAAGTTCATCGATGAGCAGCAGCTCCTGCACTGGCAGCATTACTCCCGCAAGCGGACTCGTCTTCAGCAGGCACTGGCTGAGCAGCAGCAGCAGCAGCAACCACAGCAGCAGCCTCCACATGGAAACACTACCTCTAAATGAAGGGCAGAAGGACAAGGAGACCCAAGACAAAGTGACTAGTTGACCTGGTGTCATTGATCATTCAAGCTGTTGCAAAAGAAGATGTGTGTAACTCCGTCATGGCCATTGATATGGACTAGCTTGTTGAAAATATTACATTAAGTGTTACATTGACATAATGAAATATATTACACATATACAAAATTAGCAGTATCTCCAGTGTAAGACCATTTCTCTCCCTTTGGTTTTCTGATATCTACTGAAGCTAGTTGGCTGAACTAGACAATGCTGTTGTGTCTTTAGCAATAGTAAATCAATGTTTACATGTATTTTGTTCCTTGTGATCTTTTTTGTTTAGAATTTTTCTCTGAAAAGGGAAGTGAAATATTGTCAGGCTGCCATTGGTTGAGTAACAATTACCCATGTACTTCTGATCTCTTCTTTTGAAATTCAGGTAAATATCCATAAAGGTAAGATTCAGATCAGGGCTCATAGAAGGTCACTTAAAATATTTCACTGTGTTTTTCTTAGCCTTTCTTTGTTGCCTTAAGCAGTGTTTTGGGTTAGTATCCTGTTGGAAGGCCCATGACCTGTGCTTGAGACAAAGCTTTCTGACACTGGACAGTATGTTTGCCTTCTAGTCTTGAGATTTCCTTTTTCCTTGCACAGAGCCCCAGAGATATTATGTTTACTACCCTTTACCAGACAGCAAAGCAGCCCCAAAACATAGCCAAGCTTCCTCCATGTTTCACAGTAGGTTTGGTGTTTAAAGGTTAATTTTTTTGTCTGTGAGCTGCCAAAAAGCTCCATTTTCATTTTCTGCCCAAATTCATTTCTCACAGGATTGTGACTTCACAATACGTAAGCCAGTTTCCATCTGTGTTTTTTTAAGTTCGTCTTTCAACAGTGGATTCCTCCAGGGTGTGCACTCTTGTCCAAAAAGTTGTTCTTTCTGATCTCTTCGGACAACTCTTTCCTTTGCTTTCTCTGTTCCATATTTATGGTGCACATAGTGATGCCAAACAGAAGAGCAACTTATCTCCATTTATGGCCATTGTCTCCTACTTAATACAAGATTGAATTCATGTGTGAAACTAATTAAGGTGAAAAAGTTTGAAAAGTTTTGTTTGAAACATTACTATTCCATAGTTAATCATCTTTTTTATGGGTACACCAACCATTTGTCCATGATATTTCAGAATGTTTGTGATTCCCAAGAGTACAATAAGTCTTGTCTTACATCTATTCCACATCCATACATTTTTATAACGAGTAGAGATGGTTGATGTGAGTGCCTATGTGAATCAAGACCAGTTTTCCACTAGATAAACTAGGCTTGTGATTATTCCAGAGACGTGTTTACTAGTGCTGAACCTGTTCATTCACAGTGAATGTCAGACAAAGACAGATTGTCCGTATCTGGAATTGGGTGAGTACACCGAAAACACCACAAACAGCACAAGACCAACAAAACACAAAGGGACTTAACCCGTCACACTTAAAATACAATAACAAAACAATTACAATAATAAAACTTGTTATGCCCCAAGATAATGTTGGGCATTGAGAACGCATTGACTGAACATTCAACTCCCCGCCGGTTTGACAGCTCACTTCCTATTTTGTTTAAAGCGAGACTCCAGCTCATGACCTCCACCACACCTGATTGGCTAGTCAATTAGAAGGTCACTAAGCCAGCGAACTACTTCAAGTGACAATAGTGAGGAAGTAATATATAATAAAAGTGTGATGTAGTGAAAATAAGTAAATAAATATATTTGACTAGATTAAATATTTTATGTAAACATGACAGAAACGTGATTCTGTCACACTTAAAACAACTAAATATGCCCTATTCCACAAAGCCTTTTCAAGCAGATTTTTTTTGGGATCAATAGACATTTTTGTCCAAGGTGACTTACAAAAAGTAAAAACAACAAAATGAGCAAATGGCATAATTAAATTATTTATTGAATCTTTTTTTTTTTTTTTAAATGTATAGTAAAACCATAAACTATGGCAAATAATATAGAACTACTTCATATTTAATATGGCTCACATATTTAGGCCTATAGTTTTTAGCAATGATTATGATTTAGCAGTACAGGTGTCAGTAAGAAAATATAAAGTATTGTATGATATTGTCCACTTTGAATAAATGATGCACATTATATGGAACCTTAACTTTCAGTGAACTCGCTCTTTCTTGGTTTGGAGGTGAACAACAATTACAGCTCCAGTCATTGCAAGCAGCCCACAGCCCGACACAACCATGTAGACCAAGCCAAAGGGAGAGAGATGAGCACCAGTGGAGGGCAGTGCAGGTCCTACTAACAAATAAAAATGAAATCACTGTTGTGTAAAAGTCGTAAATATAAATGCCAAAGTTCAACTGCACCAGATACTTTATATTTTAAACATTTTAGCAAGTGTATATCTACTTTAATACTGACATTATTTTCCTGTAAATATGTTTAATTAGGAGTGTCTGCAGGTCTGTTGAGAACCACTTACCTTGTTCACAATGTACAGAGCGCACTGATCTGTTATAACTTTGGCTCGAATTTGGTGGTTCCATTTTATTTCCAAAAGCTGTAAGACAAGTCATAGATGGGTATCCTGAAGTAATAAAAGCTCTTTTCACTTCCAACCCCCTCATGCCACCACAAGCTGTTGTTGAAAGCATTCTTACCATATAGATGTACTCCTGTCCCAAACGTCAACACTTTGTCCTTTACCCTTGTACAGTAGTATAGACCCAGGTCATTGATTTGAATATTTGTGATTGTCATTGCCACAATTCTTCTCTTAACACGGGCCATACTGTTCACATGATGTTTGTCTTGATAAACAACAGTTATCTCTCCGTCTGTGACCGAAGTAACCATCAACACAATAGGCGGTTGTCCATCGTTCAGCTTTAACCAAGTAATGTCATGATGGAAGGAAATATTGCACTCAATTTCCATTGTACCTCCCAGATCAACCTTTCTCATCTCGAAGGCCTCTAGTCGCCTCAACGTCATCCAGTAGCCTGGTAATACATATAATGGAGGTTTCTGTTATTTATCTTAGAAAAAACAAATAAAAGACACAGAACAAGTTAAAACAACCAATGAAATCAAATAATATAATTCATAACATAACTCAAACTTACCTAAAATAATGATATACAGATATGGCATTCTGAGGCTGTGTCTCTGTTCCAGTGAATTGAAAGAGGTCTGTGGTTTCAACACAGAAAATCAAGTGAGACCCTGACCAATGCTGGTGAAGTAGCTTATACAAACAGGAAATAGGCATTTGCGGAACCCAAACTTTCTCTCTGGTATTATTAAAAGCTTTCAAATGGAAGCATTAGGCCTATTTCATTTTTTAAAAATAACCCCTTAAATTATTATTTCTGGCAAGTTTTGTGGAAAGAGATTGACAGATATAAGACCTACATGACAACCTTGCCAACAGTCTCACTCCCCACTCGTCACACCTAACGGTGATCAGGGACCCCAGACATAGCGTAACCTGTTAGCCTATTTGACTGAGGGGGGCCTATCCCCATGAAGACATGTAACATAAACCAGTCTACAGATTAGGCATTCTCTGGCCGGCCCCATAAATAAAGGTTTAACAATCTTTGGCTGAACAATACATTTGTAACGCTCACTGATCCGCATAGTAAGATTCTTTTCATTATTTGGGACACTCACTTTTTGAAAAATATGTTGTGACACTATCTGCACTTACAGGCATGAGGGCGCACCAGTCAGGTTACACTTAAAGCCTGTGTTGCAGGTTAACCACCACTGTTGATTAATGGGTACATAAAGCACTCAATATATGTGTATCATTTTTAAAAATGTCTCCAAATGGTGTTAAATGCCAGTTTTTGTTGTTTTTAGCATTAGCAGGTTTTTTTATGCAATTCGGTGATGACGTCACGTTGGGGACTACATGATCTGCGCTTCATTCATTTCAATGGACATCGCTGTTACACTTTCAACATAAAGTTTGTATATTTACACTTCGAATTTCGTCACAGCATTTATATCACAGCTACCCTATGATCTACCAATTGTAATAACGTTGCCTGATATCAATTTAGTATTTTTTTCTGAATTTCGGGAGGTCTCGTTTTGGAGGGTATGTTTTACATTCATTCCGATGGGAAACGGTTGCGGTTACACTTTGAATTTCGTTACAGCATTTATATGACAACGATCCTATGGTCTAACAAAGATAACAATGTCTTCCGATTCTAGTTTAATGCAATTTTCTGAATTTGAGAGGCCTCGTTATGAGGCTACATACCTATTCAGTTCAATTATGCTTTAACCCAGATAGCAAAATTTGACCGGCCCACCTCTGGCCCACTACCTTGCCTCAGGGTTTTGTGAGTGTTGGCCCAGTTCTGGCTGGGCCTCCGGCCCAACAATGGCCCAACTACTGATAACTGACACAAAGAATTTCCTCTGGCCCAGATGTGGCCCACACACTGCAAAATGACTCTCATTGTTTCTGTTGGCCCAGGTCTGGCCCACACACTGTAAAATGACTCTTATTGGAACTGTTGGCCCAGGTGTGGCCCACACACTGTGAAATGACTCTTATTGTTTCTGTTGGCCCAGGTGTGGCCCACACACTGTGAAATGACTGTCATGCATTCTGTTGGCCCAGGTCTGGCCCACACACTATATAACTGAGTGTTGGCTGAGTGTCGGCTGGGCCTCTGGGCCTGTACTGGCCCACACACTATAAAACTGATCTGACTGAGTGTTGGCTGAGTGTCGGCTGGGCCTCTGGGCCTGTACTGGCCCACGCACTATAAAACTGATCTGACTGAGTGTTGGCTGAATGTCGGCTGGGTCCCCGGGCCACATGTGGCCCATTAACTACCAAAAGTACTTGAAAATAAACACAAATCCAGAACTAGTAATTAAAAGCACAAGCTACTTTTATTAACAAGTTTGACAAACACAACCTTGCAAATAAAACAAACATTTAAAAATTATACAAGCTTTTACATATATACACTTTAGAAATTAAACAAGTTAAAATATACAATCTACTTTTATCTACAACAATCGACTTCTTTCATATACAAAAACACAAACAATTAAACATTTTAAAACTGTATAATGATTCAAAGAAATAAATGATTCTAAATTAACATTAAACATTTACAGAAATATTCTCTCTCTCTCCCTCACTCACTCACTCTAAAAGAGTAATTCCATTGTCAGTAGTTGTGGGTTGTGAGTTAAGTGTTAAGTGCTTTAAATTCTGTATTTTTGTACCATGTACCATGACCTACCCAGCTACATACATGCACACACACTCACTCTCAAAGTATTTTTCAATAGCAGCAACCTTTGCCACCTGCCTTCTCTTTCTGTTGCCGCTTCATTGTTTGCCTCCACCAGTTTCAGCAGCACTAGCAGCCGGGGGTGTCTCCAAACTGCATTTAGGTATAAAAGAATATTATAAGATCATTATGAGGTCTAAAGCAAGATTTCAACATGTCATCTGTCAGAAGTTCTGTTTGTCCACTCAAATATACTTACAGATAGCCACCTCAGCTCTCTGTGGGGGTTGATCAAAGAGTTCTTTCCATCCATCCTTCAATTTGAGATGCATGGACAGCATGTCATTTCAAAAGAAAAGAAAAAAAATCATTAAACTATGTATCCTTTACTGTCTGACAAAATATTACTAAAGCCCAGTCTTGCCATTCTGCAGCTGTCTTGGTAACACCTCCCTGGTAGTTATTTTGGGCAACATTGACATTGTGTGATTGTTAAATGCTGATATATTACCAATGACAATCACCAAGAGCAAGACATATTTGTCAACACATACAGACCTGAAGCACTTGTGGACTTCCTTCACAAGAGCCTTGTGGGTGCTCCAGTTGGTTGGCCATGTTTTCAACAGCGCATGTTTCCTGCCCACTCCTGTTCTTTGCTGACATAATGGATGAGGCAAACCAAAAGCATCTAAAAATGACACATCACAAAACACAGGCCTAGATGAAAGCTGATTCCTATGATTTGGCTCATCTAAACAAAAACGTATTACTTATTCTATTAAATCAATGTACAACTTACCAAGAGCTCTTCAGGTCTCCTGTTTTTCCAACACAAGAAATGGTTCACACATGTATACACGGGTAGCCTTCAGTGCAGGTCTCTGGTCAGTGTGGCCTGGATTCTGAGGTGTACATTTAAAAAAAAGTCACAGTAACGTTAGGTTAATGGAAGTATATGTGCTCAAAATGATTACATGATCATAAAACAACCCCTCAGTACAAAATACAGAACGACCTTAAAATACAGATTTTGATGAGCTTTACATGACCAGGACTGGACCCACCCTGCTACCATCTCTCTCTCTCTCACACACACACTCTCTTAAGGCATACAGTCTCAGTCCTGCCTGCCTAGTGCCTGAAGTTGGATAGATAACGATGAAATGCCCAATTACCAATCGCTATATTCTAAGTCATGCAATACTGGTTAACTGTTAAGCTATTTCTAAAATGATTAGATCACACTTTTCTTTGAAAACCACATAATTATGCAAGTATAGCTAACGTTACAGCACTGAACGTTTTTGACCACAAACACTGACGTTAAAGGTAGCAGCTAATTAGGCCAACAAAGTAGGCTAAGAAATCATAACGTATGTTACCGCTAGCTTCGTCATCGTCAAGGGGGTTAGATTGAAACACCCATTCTTGTTATGCTACTTGTTAAACTTTGTCTGCAATAATAAGCCTACGTACATTCATAATGATTTACATGCAATAACAGGTAAAGTTGCATGTTACTTACCACAGGCAGTGTCCAAAACGAGACAGTTTCGCGCCGTCCTGCTGGTTTCAAACTGAACAGTTGCTCTGCTCGTGGCTCTTCCACATGTAATGGGCCGACAGTCACTTCACAGAATTGGGCCATGTACGTTTAGCGTCCGGCTGTCGCTAAATGTTTCATTTTTGCCGCCAACAGCCTCGATACTGATCAGTGTTCGTTCCTGAAGTATCGGGCCACACACTGTATGAAATCCGTCTGCCGAGATTGATTCGAAAACTGGCAGTAGCCCATCAAACCCCAATCGGGCCAAATAAGACACTCAGTAATCAGCCCAACTACTGCGTGTCAGTGTCGGCCCATTCAAGGGGACAGTGCCTCAGCCGACCTGAAACTCCGCCGACAGTGGCAGCACTCAGCCAGGATTGGGCCGACTGTGTTTACTGTGCTTCAGCCGACTCGGACCTCAGCCGACACTGCCAGCACTCAGCCAGAATCGGGCCGACTATGCTTGCTATCTGGGAACGTTACAACACTTTTTTTGTTACCGTCAGTGAACGAGTGAAAGTCAACATTTTCTTTATATCTAGTGATAGTGATCATGTTGTTAGTTCAGATAAGTAGGCTACCGGGCAAACTTAGAAGATCAAAATATAAAGCATCATGATAGCTAGCTATGGGCTAACTTTCCAGTCCCACCTGTGAGCCACCCCTGTTGTTGCAAACTTAGCTTCTAGCCGCCGCCGAATAGGCTGGTCGTGTCTTCAGCATGAATATTTTGGATAACTACTGCTCGTGATTGATAGCCATTGACATCGTCAGGGTACGGCTTACCAAAGAGGGAGATAATATGGGCAAGTCGCAGTTTTGCAGGTGCTTGTGTGGGCTGTGCCGTCCGTCCCGATGGAAACTGTGGTGGAGAGCTGCAACTAGGGAAGCGAGTGCATTTTGGCCGCTGGTCGAGGAGCAGCGAGAACATGTATTATTGAGTATTACAATAATACATGTATTACATTTTCACTTTAAATACCTTTGTGCATTGTATTTATTTGTATTCATCTGTTATTTATCTATGTATGTGCATTTTATTTATTTATTGAATAAATCTGTAATTGTCTGTCTAACAGTGCAATTCAAAATGTAGCACTTTTCATTTGTTTTCTTTGTGCACGCTTGCGTTTTGCCAATTCCTGTTTGCAGACACTGCACCTCCAATTCAAAACACTAAGATCAGTTGCAAACAACTTCTGTGCATGTACAGTCTCTTACAGATTCCTGATGTACACTACATGTGAGCACACTTCACCTAACCCTGCCATACAGGTGCAGTGGCTAAATCAAATCAGTCCCTCCTTTTCTACAGCAGCCCAAGTTGTCAGAGGCGATTCGTTCAAGCTGTAGGAATGATGTACCTAACATAGAAAACGGTTTTAGTTTGATAAAGTATATCATTCACAAGCACAGTAACGTTAGCCTACAACAGATATTTTTTAAAGGGGAACGTGGCAACTATTTCAACGTAATAAACCCGTTTAGAAATCATTTGGATGGTTAAATGACCTGTTCCGGTGAAAATGGTGACTTTCCCCGCTGCGCCTAGCGTCCTCAGGCGAAAAACCAACCTTGCAACATTGAGACTACCGTCCCGGAAAGAGAAGTGAGAAACAAGAAACTAGTTTTAAATTGTGTTTCTTACCTTGTAACATCCACATAGTTCTGCCAAACTTATGCTAACCGTTCGCTAGCTTGTAAACAAATCCATGTGCTTTATCGTTACCTTTTCCCAGTTTGAAATAGCATAATGCACAATTTCTCCAGCAGAGAGGTAAATCCTGCCAAGTTTCCCTTTAAAGCTACACATTTCTTTCCTTTTTTTAATTAGGTTGTTACCATATATGTTTACATGTGGCATCACGTGGGTAGACAAATCAGACTAACTGCAAGCTGTGTGTCCAGCTGGGTTTCACTTCTAAGTGACGGTCATGAAGCCCCCTGTCATAGAGACAGTTGACATAATGGATAATTTCAGATTTATGATTCGCTGAAGTTATGTTTCATGTCAATCGTGTAATCTTACGTTACACGTTCGCCAGTAGGTGGCGAGAACGCGTTATCATCTGTACGTGATTTGATATGATATGAGAAGAAGAGTACGTGGTGAATGAATGACACGTTACTGTTGTAGTGCGTCTATTTATTACTTACAGTTACTTTTACTTTTCATTTTTTGTGCGGTGTAAGGTGACGGATTCTCTATAACATATGTAAATATCTCCAAACTCCAAGTCTAGTAGAGACTTTGCCAGTTTCAAAGCAATGAAAACATCAGCGGGTGCTGTGTAACGTTATGGATCACACGTTCCGAGTATGTTAATCTTTTCTTGATATCTATTTGAACATTTGGTGACATATGGTCTAAATAGTTAATTGATTGTAGTATTGGAAATCTGCAATTCCCCTGGCTGGCCACTGTTCGTCGCCATTTTGTTAGCGTTTCTTGCCCGCCAGGTATCCATGGTAATCACGTGACTGCAAAGTATGTAATATTGTTGGGTATCACAAAACGGAATATAATACGAAAAAGCAGCTACTATTTCACAGCGTTTGAAGTGATTCTCCTTTCTCCTCCGCCTTAACAATCTTTGACAACACCTCTCTGGCTCTCCGAACGTTCGCCTGCGCCCTGCTTGCGCCCTTTCTTTTACTGTCTATGCTTGCGACCTGGCAAGAGCCTTTCTTTTACTGTCTATGGCAAGAGCGGAATCAGGGAAAGAGCTCGAGGTCACTTATTGATGACGTACACTTCAATGAGTTAGTGCTGAAGTTCCCTGAACTCCAGAACAGACCGGACTATTTCTGAATTAATTCAACAGTAAGTGCGCTGTCGTTAATGTTACCCCAACAGTTATGCAAAGGCAACCAGATGGCAAAGAGCAGAAGGTAGAAGTCGTTTCAAGAGGCAGATGCAGGCGAGCATAGTGGCGAAATAGTGTTACCTAGCTGGTTAACTAGCTAGCATTTAGCTTAGCCAGAATATTTCAAATCAACTCAAGCAATCCTGGTTGTCAGTAGTGGTTATTCATTTCCAGATAACGTCCATGTTCATTCGCAGGAGTCGCACGGAAAGGAGAATGCAGGGGAAATTGTTCCAGCGCCATTCATTATGTCTTAACGTTAGCCTTAAACTGTTGACGTTAACGTTAGTTGAAGCTTGGGTGTAACGTTAATGTCTTCATGATCACTTTACTTGCTGGTCTGATCCACTGACTAATTGCCCAACTAGCTGATGGCTGATTGTCTCAGTTAATAGCACGTGTTGCAAATTGTGACCTTCTGCTAGGATATATTTGACTTTATTAACTTACGATAACGTTCATGTTAAATTATCATTTGAATTATCAAATGAAGCATGTTCGTCCAGAGGGTTCAGGCTAGTAACTTATAGATTTACATATAGATAATTTTCCCTTCGCATTGGTGGTTCGCTAGTTTCGTAGGTTTGCATGGCATTTATGGTAACGTTAACGTTAGGCCACTGTGAACGCTTGGTTGCCTGACCAGTCGTATATTTTTTGTCATTAAGGCATTAGCTAATCCGTAGCATAAATTAGCATGTGGTCTACCAAGCACCTTATGTTAGCTAACAACAACAACATTCGAGAACTGGCCATTAAAGCTCTCGGCTTGATTGTTTCAGGATGGCTGGAATGTTTGCCATTGACCTGGAGTCGGAAGACGTCAGTGATGTTGAGGTAGGTGCACACACAGCATCTGAAGTTAGTGAAATTCTTGAACTAAATATGCAGCTTACAGCTGCGTAGTCAGTCACTGACTACTTGTTTTCCCTTTCTTCGTTCTGTAGGATGAAGTTTGTGACTTCACCGTAACCGAAACCGAACCGTATGTATTATTTGTTTTACTTAGTTTATTAATGTATAAGAAATAACACACGCGTTGATTTTTAATCTCCAACCCTAAGGGTTCAAACAGAGGAGGTGGAACTGACAAGTGCCAGCGTGAACCGAGATAGCGAGAGGGTTGGCCCGGACTGTTTCGAGCTACTCACGGTTCTTGGAAAAGGAGGTTATGGGAAGGTGCCTATCTTTTTGCTTTCTGTATTTCATTGCATTTGCATGTCAACCGGCCCCCTTTAGCTCAAGGAACGTTTGTTTTTCATTTTAAATATAATTAACAATAGCAAGCCTTGCTGACATATTGTGAAAATTATGGGTGTGTTAAAGTTGTTTGGAGAGATGCCTCCTGTTGACTTATGGCAAACTCACTGGAAATGTCAGATTACAATGTTCTGTATAGTAGTATTTCTTCAGCATGAAGCTTGCACTAAGGACTTTTTTATTGGACAGGTCTTCCAAGTGAGGAAGGTCCAGGGAACCCAGACAGGCAAAATATTTGCTATGAAGGTCTTAAAGAAGGTATCATAGATGTATTTCTGTCTTATAGATTGTGGCAAATTTAGATATCTTTACTCTGGTTCATATTTCTCATTCTCCTTTTCTCCTTTCCTCAATAATCTATTCCTTTTAGGCCAAGATTGTATGCAACGCAAAAGACACAGCACACACTCGTGCAGAACGTGAGATTCTGGAGACAGTGAGGCATCCATTTATAGTGGAACTGTGGTATGCTTTTCAGACAGGAGGGAAACTTTACCTCATTCTGGAATGTCTCAGTGGTGAGTGATGAGACTGATGACTAGGTGGGTTTACATGGACACTTTTAATCTGATTAGAATTGGAAAAATGGCTCAATTGGAGTAAAATGACACATTTGAACACCTCGATCGAAATATAACTGCTAATCTGATTATAATTTTAATCGGAATGAAAGGGGTGGTGTATTCGGTTCTTATTCCGATTGAACAGCCATGTATACGGCCAATCAGGTTGCCTGCTGTAGCTTCTCCAGTACCTAATGTAAACAGATGACACAATATTTTTTATTCGGAATAGTTTCATTGGAATGACAAAAAAAAAAAAAAAAGCTGTCCATGTAAACGGGGCCACATATAAAAGAGCAAGGGAGTTTGGGAATGGAAACAGCGATGCAGAAATGAGTCATAAAGAGGATGGAAGTGAGGGAAACCCCTGATTATGACAAGGATCCTTCATGCTGATCTGAATGTATTTCTGTGTGTGTGTGGCATTGGACTCTAATCCCAGATGGTCAGGACTGGCACTTGGCCTGCTTCCACATACCGGTAGTCATTATGAGAAATCTGCACTGAAGTGTAACTCTGCGTACTCTACTCACACAGCCTAGTGCAAAGGGCCATTTATTTCTTGTCAGTGTCAAGGCTATAACATATCCATGGACTGACCGAACTATGAACATTACCTGAAATTGTGCTACCACTGTCTGTATCCATGTGTGAGATGCATAGACATAAACATGTTTTCTTTCTGTCGTTTCGATAAGAGAAAAGCCCTTAGATTTCAGCTCTGTCTCCTTGTTTTGTTTTAGGAGGGGAGCTATTCATGCAGTTGGAGAAAGAGGGAATTTTCATGGAAGACACAGCCTGGTGAGTAAAGGGCCTTACATCTCAAGAAAAAGTATGTGAGATTTAATGGATTGGCATTCACAAGAAGTAGATGAAACATATAAATAAAAATTAAAACTTGGAACTTGAAAACATACTCCTGTGTGCATATACAAACAAATCTCTCTCTCTCTCTCTCTCTCTCTCTCTCTCTCTCTCTCTCTCTCTCTCTCTCTCTCTCTCCATCTCTCCATCTTTCCCTCTCAAATTTAAATTCTCATTTAGATATAAGACATAAACTGATTTAACATAACCAGAATTGAACCGTGTATTTAATTGTTGTGTATGAGTAATTGTTTTTGTAACCTAACTACCCTTGCCTCGCTCTGTGTGTCCCAATAGCTTTTATCTGGGAGAAATAACGTTGGCTCTTGGCCACCTCCACTCTAACGGTATCATATACAGAGACCTGAAACCGGAAAACATTATGCTGAACCATCAAGGTGTGTGTGTGAGTATGTCCATACGGTCATGCAATGAAGCATGACTAGGAGCCTTGGCTTTGGGGTCCTATATTGTTTACAGCTTCTACATGTCCTTCCTTTCACATGGCTTTCCTTCTGACTTTAGGACACATTAAACTCACTGATTTTGGCTTGTGCAAGGAGTCCATTCATGACGGGACAGTCACACACACCTTCTGTGGGACCATAGAGTACATGTAAGTTCAGCTTTACACAGAGGATAAACACATATGCAAGCACGCACACGCTGCTGATAATCTTATTCGTATTACAGAAGTCTTTTTGCCACGGCATTATGATCATAGATGTTTCAAGACAACTTGTTTATTGTGGTCCTGTACATAGGTCTTGGTGATATAGTCAGAAACATGATAACAATCATATGTTTCCATTATTGATCATTGACGTCCTATTTTAGATTGCATATAGTTACAAAAAGTGAGGGTAAACAACTGGAAAAATAAAACAACTGTCATAATAGGGCCCCAGATGTTTCCAGTTCTAATAATAAGTAAGTAATAGGTAGTTTAACATAGCTTAGACAAGGCTACATTGACTGCATTTATTTATTTGTTAGCCTACATGTGTCTTGTGAAGTAAAGTAGGATAACATTCATTTTGGCTACATGATATTGATGCAATCACGTTAATTAGGAATTAGGATCAGGTTTGGGTCGATGTTAAACGCATATATTGTTGGTTTGGGTGGGGGGATTGGATCTCCAAAATGGGTTCGTCGGCTGCGGGATATAAAAAAACTCTGACCTGCATCACTACCATCTACCTACCCAGATGTCAGCAATAACAAAGACTCATGATTATTAGAACAGATACCATTGCCTTGGTTTGTCATGACTTATTTGGAACTTTGGCATTGCTTCATGCATTGCCATAATGGAAAAAAGACTCCACTGAAGTCAACTTAAGTGGTGCTGCTTTTTTAATGTTAGTGAATTTGATACACTATTATCTGATTGAAATGTATGTTACTGTTGTTACTGATCATGACCCATTTGTAAGACTTGTGAAATGAAATAAGTGTCTGTCTGTGTCTGTCTGCCTGCCAGGGCTCCAGAGATCCTCACACGCACGGGACACAACAGAGCAGTGGACTGGTGGAGCCTTGGGGCCCTGATGTATGACATGATGACTGGCTCGGTGAGTAAGGAAAGAAGTATAAGAGGAATCGATGGTTGAGAAAGAAGGAGTCATAATTCCATCTTCAGACATTTCTGACTGACCTGTGTGTTGTACTGTAGTTCTATATTATTTAGCCCTGGAAAGTCACTGTGTCAGGTATAATTATGTGTTTTCTCTTGGTCTACTAGCCTCCTTTTACTGGAGAGAACAGGAAGAGGACAATTGACAAGATTCTCAAGTGCAAGCTGAATCTGCCACCCTACCTCACTCCAGATGCACGCGACATGATCAAAAAGGTGCTGTTTCTTACCTCTCAGTTTTTCCTTTGAACTTGGCTCTTGCTCACTGTGTGGTTTGCATACTTTCTGTTACAATATCCATTTCCTGTACCAAACAAAAAAAAAAAACAGGGCACTGCCTAACTAACTGGGCAATGAAACCATAACTTATGTATGTAATTGCACCACTAAATAGCAGCCTTCTTATTTTCATAGTTTCAAGTTTAATACATGTAGTATAATATTATTTGTTGTTTACTGTATATTGTAGTACATATATTTTATGGTTTAACATATTTAGCTATTTGAAAAAAATCTTATGCATCTCAGTATAAGTATATACTCTTTTGATCCCGTGGGGGAAATTTGGTGAATAAACGTTGTTGCAGGTAGCTCACTGCGCCAGGATGTGTGCTTCACCTCACTGTGTGTTCACTGTATGCCGAGTGTGTTTCACTAATTCACAGATTGGGATAAATCTGTGAATTAGTGAAACACACTCGGCATACAGTGAACACACAGTGAGGTGAAGCACACATCCTGGCGCAGTGAGCTACCTGCAACAACAGCGGCGCTCGGGGAGCAGTGAGGGGTTAGTTGCCTTGCTTAAGAGCACTTCAAGATAAAGATATAAAGATAAAGACATAATAAACAGTAATGTGAACAGTGTGAGATTGATTAATTGATGCAATGCTCACAGGACGCCAGAAAAATAACACACAGTTGACATGAGATTATGATTTGCATTCATGCTACACCAAGTAGCATATGCTGTTTTCATTTTCAATAAAAAAAGAAAGATGGGAAAGTCACATGGATGTGAACTTGTGGGTACAAAATAAGGCCTATACAGCCCTAGACAACCTTTGTCTTTGGCTACAACTAACGACTAGTTTCGTAATTTATTCATCCGTTGAATATTTTCATGGTAACTTGATTACCGTATTTTCCAGACTATATGTCGGATCAGTGAGCCATGAAGAGGAAAGAAGTTGCACAGGACTATAAGTCGCATTTATTTAGAAAGGTATTTCACAAAATCCAAGACCAAGAACAGACGGAGACTATGTAACTGGACACATAGAGGCCAAAAAGATTAATGTTAATGAAGAAAGAGCGAATGGCAGCGATAACGAAGGCAGCCAAGAGGGCCCGAAGGTAATTTACAAAAGATTCACTGAACGAAAATGCTGATGTGGTACACCAACATTTAGCTAAAAATGTGGAGAATACAATGCAATCAAGCATTTTGGGCAATGTGGAGTCACAAGCCAGCAGCAGATTAAATGCTCAGGCGAGAGAGAAAAATATGCGGTTTTTAAAAGGACGTGCAGATGAAGGAGTGAATGGCGAAGCTGAGGCGAGCCGGGTGATAAGAGGAGGGCCCGATGCAAGATAAGAGGAGGGCCCGATGCAAGATAAGAAGAGGGCCCGATGGTAATTGTAAAACAATTTACAAAAGATTCACTGAACAAAAATGCTGATGTGGTACATGGAAAATTTAGCTAAAATGTGGAGAATGCAATGCAATCAAGCATTTTGGGCGATGTGGAGGGACAAGCCGGCAGCAGAGCAAATTCTCGGCAGGCTACCAAAGAGAGCGAGAGAGAAAAAAAGATGTGCGTTTTAAAAGAGCGTGCAAACTTTCACTGACGCTATAATAAGGAAGCTACCCTAGAGACTGTTCACATACAGTACCTTTCTTAACCAGTATGGACATTACATGTAATCTGGAAAGGCAAGTTAACTAGTCAACTAGCACACAGAATAGGGCGACCAGCTGTCCTGAGTTGCGTGTCCTGACAAAAGTCTGTCGGGACACTAAAACGTCCCGGTTTACACCAACCACTGAAAGTGTGGTCTCATTATAGCCCTATCCTTAACTAAACCCATTTACAAAGACTGTGGCCTAAAGCGTCCGGCATTTTATTTCGATAATCTGTGTGTGTGTGTGTGTGTGTGTCAGTCAGTCAGTCAATCAATCGTAACAGTCTGCATAATCTTTGCAGCCAACCTTATCGTGTAAACATTGTTGCAATGCCTTGTCATACCTGCCTCGTTTTAACGGTTAGGACAATGCTGAAGAGAAAGTCTTCATTCTCAAAATAACCTATGGCTCTGAGTTTTGTTTTCAGAAGTTTTCATGCATGTCTGGATAACAGGTGAGGAATGTTAAGGAGGCAGACTATTGTAAATCCTCAAATTATGGCCGGGGTCTTTTATTAGTATAAGTATATATACTCTTTTGATCCTGTGAGGGAAAATTTGGTCTCTGCATTTATCCCAATCCGTGAATTAGTGAAACGCACTCAGTGAAACGCACTCGGCACACAATGAGCAGAAGCACACACTAGTCCAGGCGCAGTGAGCTGCCTGCATCAACAGCGGCGCTCGGGGAGCAGTCAGGGGTTAGGTGCCTTGCTGAAGGGCACTTCAGCCATTCCTACTGGTCGGGGTTCGAACCGGCAACCCTCCGGTTACAGATCCGAAGCGCTAACCAGTAGGCCACGGCTGCCCCTTATTTACGGCTGTGCAAAGCACAGGCCTTTATTTCTTACATGCGTTGTATTTTGAGACATGCGTTTCATTTGGAGCGGCATACTGGTAGGCTATCAAAAGCAGATATTCAGTTTGGTTTGGGATTTAATTTACTTTTGGACTGTTTGATTAGGCCTATATTGCTAAATGTTGGGACTGATGGGCACTGAAATCTGGGGGGTATTTGATGGTTCACTATTAAGTTTCATGTAGTTGTAAGAGATTTCTACCCGCTGTTTATTGCGAGACAAGGCATCCGCTTTCATTCATTCATTGAACGTGCGTTGTGCTGTAATGGAAATTGAGTTATTTTTTAATTATGCATGATTTACTTTTTAATTCGTAGGTTGGAATGCCTCGTGGCAACAATTGTGTTTAAATGTAGGCTAGTACTGCTTCAGCCTCTGGCAAGCTCAGAAGGGGGCAGCAAGCGACTGGTAGCTTGAGAGCAACGTGTTGGAGACCCAGTGTAGGACAACGACTTTTCATTGGTAACAGTATTAAACCAACCAACAATATAAAATATTAAGAAGAACTCTTTTATTTCATTGAGGCGAATTGAAACAATGTAGGCAATTATTACCCCGGCTTGTAGGCTATTTGGGGGCCGTCCTTTATTTGTCAGAATCTGAGGCCCGGCCATAATTTGAGGATTTATGGTATGCACGCGTGTTTTAGGCATAGCGCAAGCCTATCTCTGACTGAAAGTGTGCGCAGAACTTGTGCATTTACATAACAATATTTAATACATTTTCCCGGTGGTGACACCCCCGAACCCCTTCTAACTTTTGGGCTTAAGTACGGAAAAGTGTCTGACCTGTCGCAAGTTCACCAAGCTCCCGATCTTATTCTACAAGCCTAAGGTGCCCTCTCGCGGTTGTACACGGTAATGTTTCATAGCGTTCAAGTTAATTCATACTGACTAACATTTAAAAACATATTAAATGATATATATTTTTGATTTTGATGACTAAGTCGCAGGACCAGCCAAACTATGAAAACTCTGACTTATAGTCCGGAAAATACGGTAGTTGTTTGGTATATAATATTTCAGAAAATGGTGAAAAAACATTGATCAGTGTTGTCCGTACACCAAAGATATTGAGTTTACTGTAATAGTGCAGTAAGCGAGTCAGAATTCAGAGAATTCTGAGGGTTTTCCTTAAAAATTACTCAGGCCAATTTAACCAAAAACGGAAATTGTTGGCGATTAATTTGCTACAGTAGTTGACTGTTAATCAGTTAATCAATAAATTGTTGCAGGCCTAGTTTTGTCAGTGTCATGTTGTGTATATTGCTCTATTCTAAAATGTGGTGCAACTCAATCCTAATATCCACTGCTACATTAGCCTGGTTTGTTTACGCATCAGTTCTCCCTTTTCCCCCCCTATGCTTCTTATCTGTGATCACTCTCCTTTTCAACCCTCCCTCTTCTGTATCTGTCTATCCCTCGCTCTCTATAGCTGCTGAAAAAGAGCCCATCTCAGAGGCTAGGCTCAAGCAAGGCCGACTGTGAAGATATTAAGGTGAACAAGTGCACCCATCATCACATTACCTCTGGAGGATGCTATTGTAACAGATATGTGAGAATAGCTTGGATTCTTGCAGGGCATGGATATGCATCATGTATAAATGTTTTATTTTTGTGACTTTGACAGAAGCATCCTTTCTTCCGGCATGTCAACTGGGATGATCTATTGAACAAGAGCATAGAGCCACCCTACAAGCCAACCCTGGTAGAGCACCACTCACCAATTGTTCCGCTGCAGAGAACTTTGGCATTCTTTTAAGAGCTATCCCTCTAAGAGCTATATTCTGTTATTCTTTCATATTCATATATATCTGTCTCCCTTTTTTCATTCCTTCCTGTGTCTCTTGCTTTTGGTTCCCCTCCCATTCTCTTTTAAGCAATCAGACGAGGATGTGAGCCAGTTTGACAGTCGCTTCACCCGCCAAACTCCAGTGGACAGCCCTGATGACACCACTCTGAGTGGCAGTGCAGATCATGCTTTTTCTGTAAGTCTCTCTCATATGCGCACACACACACACACACACACACACACACACACACACACACGTTCACACTGTCCTGACATTCACATAGCTGGCAATGAACTATGCATGTATTGCACAGTTCCTCATCACATTAAAACTTGCTCAGATTGCTTTGCACGGATTGGGATTTGGCGTGAACCCTCTTGTCTCTGTCAGGGCTTTACCTATGTGGCCCCCTCAGTGCTGGAGAGCTTGAAGGAGGGCTTCTCTTTTGAGCCCCGACCCCGTCCTGTACGCCGCCACACCAGCAGCCCTCACACACCTATTAGGTAAGAAGTCACTTCTGCATATCCAACTATTCTAGAAGCAGTGGAGGCTTGTGAACACCCAGGTTTTAACCCAGGTTTTATATTTTGCAATGTTGATGTGCTCGATATATTATTACGCTGCTTGACATGATGTCAAGTGTGGTGTTGCTTATTTTTGCCATTGGGTACATACCAAACACTATCAATTACTGACAATTAAATCATTGAACACCTAGGCTAGCACGCTGACCTACAGTACATCAGTAGAAACAAGTACGTATCTCATTATCATTGGGTCATTCCGGGTCAAATCAGATAAGTTTGTTGCTGCACCGTATCAGATTTTGTTCAAACCTAGTCTATATCAACAGTAGGGTTGCAAAATTCCGGGAATTTTCAAAGTTGGAAACTTTCCATGGGAATTAATGGGAATAAACGGGAATTAATGGGAATAAACTGGGAATTTTTAATATGGCAAGTTAAGTCTATAACAGGGAACAAAATGTAGTTGACAAAACCCCATCTTGCAGCATAATATTAGTTAAAACAACCTGATTTAATGCTATTTCAGTCAAATTTCTACCCTGTACATATGTCAATCACATGCACACAGCAATCGGCATAGGCTGCTAGACATAAAAGAAATCTATGGTGCGTTCATATGCATGGGGAATTTTTTTTCCAACCAATTGGATTTTGTTGTTGTTTTGAGTGGTGTAGTGTATCTTGGGCAGTTCAGTGTTGCTAGTTTAGCACACTAGTAAACCATAGGCAGAGAATGGGATTCCCGCTAACATGCTAGCTAGCTTTGTATGCTAAGATAAGCAAAAATCCGAACATACAAATCATATTGCTTATTACGAAACAAAATGTTAATGTTTGTATATGAAACCGTTTGTATGAATTACCCAAAATTCCATGTTAATTTCCGTAAATTCCCATTAATTCCCATAATTTCCTTTAATTCCATGAAAGTTTCCAATTTGGAATATTTCCAAAATTCCCCAGCTTAACTTCCCATGGTAAGTTTCTGGAAATTTACCGAAAATGTTCCGCCCCTTTGCAACCCTAATCAGCAATGGGTCCCAATACCAAGGCCTGTAAAATATTTCTGTTCAAATCCTATATCTTGATATTATTTTCAGCCCTTGAAATTACTTCAGTTTTACAGCCTGAAAATCACACTGTCTGGTAAACAATGTTTGGGCATTAATATATTTGGGCAATAATATAGTATTATTCATAGGCAGCTTTGTAGGGTGGAAAACAAACATGTTCTCATGTACGACTGGACCATTGAAAGTTTGTATGCCATTCTCATTATAATTCTCTACAAGGCCCTAGATTTGGAATAAAAGGTGCAAAAAGAGTTACATGAAGAGTAGTATAAACATTTGTACGCATTTGGTATAAATCTAGCCTGGTTGACACCAGACCCTTCTCAATACAAATGTCTGGCTAAGATTCATTTACCTCCCATTTCCAAAAGGGTGTCACCAACGGACGCCGATCAAAATGCCTTATTTATTTGTTTGTTTTTGGACAACGTAGGCTACCGATAAGTAAAGCGGGAGATGTGGGTTGCTTTTGCGGCCGTGTAAGCTGCAAAGCACTGCGTGAAACACTAGAAAGGGTGTGTCGCGATTCTGCATTTTCACACCGCGACACAGTATCGTGGATATGAGTGTCGCGATTTCGGTTTCGAATCGTATATCGTTACAGCCCTATATACCATCCAACCCCTCAGACTGGGAGACAAGCTCTTGCAGATGGGTGTGGACGCTCACCTGGTAACCTGGATTACAGATTACCTGACCGAGCGACCACAGTTCGTCAGACTGAAGAACTGTCTCTTTCACTGTGATCAGTAGCACCGGAGCGCCACAGGGAACTGTGCTCTCTCCAGTCCTGTTCACCCTGGACACATCTGACTTCTGCTACAACACCGAGTCATGCCACATGCAGAAGTTTTCTGACGATACTGCAATTGTGGGGTATATCAGGAACGGGCAGGAGGAGGAGTACAGGAGCCTGGTGGAGGACTTTGTGCAATGGTGCAAACTCAATCATCTTAAACTCAACACTTCAAAGACCAAGGAGATGGTGGTGGATTTCCGCAGGTCTAAGCCCACTCTGCTACCAGTCTCCATTGATGGGGTCAATGTGGAGCTGGTAAGCACCTACAAGTATCTGGGTCTCCACCTGTACAATAAACTGGACTGGTCAGCCAACACTGACACACTCTACAAGAAAGGGCAGAGCAGGCTGTACTTCCTGAGGAGGCTGCGGTCCTTCAATGTATGCAGCAAGCTCCTCAGGATGTTCTACCAGTCTGTTGTTGCCAGCGTCCTCTTCTATGCAGTGGTATGTTGGGGAGGAAGCACAAAGAAGAAGGATGTGGGGCGACTTGACAGGCTGGTAAGGAAAGCTGACTCTGTAGTGGGAGCTGAACTGGAGGGCATCACTTCAATATCTGACAAAAGGACCCTGAACAAACTGATCAACATCTTGGACAATGAGTGTCATCCACTCCACAGCACTATTGTTAAGCAGAAGAGCCTGATCAGCTGGAGACTTCGCTCACTGCCTTGCACAACAGACAGACTGAGGAAGTCATTTGTCCCCAGGGCCATTGAACTGTTCAATGCTTCATTTAAGGGAAGAGGAGAAATAGACTTCTCCGCATAGTCTGTCTGCCTCTTCACCCCCTCCATGTTTTGAACTGTCTGTCCACTAGCCACTTTTTACCACTGTCTTTCTGCCTCACTGTTTGCGTGCTATATTAGCACATATGCATAACCCCTCCCTCCTTTTTTAGAATTGATTTAGATTAAGTGTTATTTAGTATAATTTGTATTTTAGTATATTCTTTATCTTCTACTGTCCTTATTGCTTAGTTATGTTTTTTTATATTTATATACTTTTAATGACTTTTTCTGCTGTTGGTGAATGTGTGTGTGTGATGTCTGTATGCTACTGAGACCTTGAATTTCCCCTGGGGATCAATAAAGTATCTATCTATCTCTCTATCTCTAATATTTGAGCTCTCCACAATTTCACCAGCTTTGCACTTTCTTCCATATCTAGGGCCTTATATAAAATTAATGTGCATGCAGTACAAAGCTTTAGTGGTCCTATCATACCAAGAACATGTCTGTCTCCCATTTTTCAAAATGTGGGCAGGCTAGGAATAATACTTTTCAAGATATTAATGCCCAAACATTGCCTCCAAGATGAGGCATTTCTGAGAGTAAAAATGGTACAAAATCAAGGGTGAAAAAATGTATGAAAACATTGGAATTTAACAAAAATATTTTATAGGTCTTAGTTTTGGGACCTAAATATTAGTTAGACAAACTTTGAGCAAAATCTGAGACTGTGCAGCAACCATTTTCCTGGAATTTAACAAAAATATTTTATAGGTCTTAGTTTTGGGACCTAAATATTAGTTAGACAAACTTTGAGCAAAATCTGAGACTGTGCAGCAACCATTTTCCTGGATTTTGTCTGATTTGACAAAGAATGACCCATTTCTACTGTGGCAATGTAAACAATGAGCACTCATAGCTTATCTACAATTTGTAGTATGCCGTATCAGATGGACAGGCTAGTAATGGTCTTACTCGGGCACCGTCAAGACAGGATGTGGGTATGCTGCCAGGGAGTCTGGAAGTCATGTCTTTTCCCCTCTTGCTCTTCAGTCCCCTGAAGTTCTCTCTAACTGAGCCCTTCAAGACCAGCTTGGACGGAGAGTCCGAGTCTCCCGTTCAGAGCCCGCCCCCAGCCCTGCCCACAGACAACAGTGCCACTCAGCCAATAAGAACGCCTGGTCGCAACAAGAAGAAGGGCCACAGGAGATGAAGCAGCCAATCACGCCTCATGACCAGGGACTCATCTCAGGGGCCACGTTTCTTCTCTTGTGCTGGTTTCTGCATCACAATCCACTTCTGTCAAGGGTCAAGAACCAATTCCTTACTGCCAAAGCATTTTGACACTGTCACTGATGTGACTACCATTTCATGAATGTCTCCATTAGGTAGTGCTGATTTGTGCCTGTGACTCATCATGGTTCTGCACACAATTTCCTAGTATTCTTTACCTAAATGAAAAAGAACCTGTCTGAATGAAAGTTTCACTAAACAGATGACCACAGCTGAAATTATGGTTGTGTTTATGGACATTTTCATTCTAGAAAACTACTGGTCCATGCTGCTACTACCACTGTGATGCTATCAGATCCGTGTGTGTGTGTGTGATGCCTTTCATTACAGTAGGTCGGAACCTGAACCCACTAGACATTCTATTATTTCGCTGTGAGATTTTGGAATGAGAAGGTGTGGAATGCATTATCATTGCTGTTGTACATGGTATAGTTATAGAGGTTCTATCCTTATATTATTTAATTTAAAAGTATTATTGTGCATTTATTAACTGAACTACGTGGGTTTTCTGGGGTGGAGAGTGTTTTAAGACATTTTACTTTCTTTGTTTTCAGTATCAATTCAATTACTTTCTTGTATCACTAATTTATCTGAAAAGGGCTTTGGGGTGTGACATGTTAATAAATGAAATGGATAAGATATCATATTAAGGCTGTCAAGAAGTCATGGTTGTACATTCATAGTAAAAGTGAATGTAAATATCACTTTATTAATTGAAACAAAGGTTGGTAAAATTCTACATGAGGGTTAAAATACATACATCTCAGCTGACAACAATATTGAAATATTCAAACATTAAAATAAAACAAAGATTGGTCAAACTCTACATGAGGGTTAAAATACATATCGGAACGTCTCCTATTACCACCTGTCTCCTATTTCCAACGTCTTGTGTATGTGTCACTTAATATTCATTTCTATACAAACCAAGACGGCAGATTCCTAAAGAAGCGCAAGCACCCACACCGTAAGTGTATCTAAATTAGCTATGTACCAAAAATTAAATTTTACCATGACTCGAAGAGCTGTAAACAGTGTTGTAAGAGCTCCAGTGTAATTTTGATTTGCGACAAGAATTCTTGGTCTAACCGTTGATGTGCCGTGTGAAAGGGCAGCACTAAACTCTGAGCGTGGTAAACAAAATCAATATTTCAGGCAGTAAAAGCCCCCGTAAGAACCAAAGCAGATTTTGTTAAAATCTACACACCTATGGCTACTGAAAAATGTAAGGTTCATTTATCAAATGTTATTTTGAAGTATTAAAAAATATCATTTTAGAATTTTCGAACGAAAGGGGCGGTAATAGGTGCTTTTACGATACATCTCAGCTGAGAACAATGTTCAAATTTTGAAATACTCAAACATTAAAATGTTCCTTTTTCAAAAAAAAACAAATGCTAAATATTCCTCCTATCTGGTCACCGGTTACTTCACAGTTCGGTCACATCAATCCCCCCGTCCCCCTCCTTGTGTTCCTCGTCCAGGGCAACCGACGTCAGCTCCTCTTCTGCTTCTGTCTTTCTCTCCCTCTCTTCACTGTTCCCGTCTTCCTCCTGTCTCTGTCTGGCTCGTTCCCGGAGATCCATGCCTTCCAGACTTGAATAGTCATCAGAAGAGTCGCCATCCTCCTCTCTCTGGTCCCCTTCCTCCTCATCATCATCTTCCTGGCTACTTCTCTGTACCTTCCTGCCTCCTGCTGCATCGTTGTTCTCATTCATCTCCTCCTCCTCTCCCCCCTCCTCATTCTCCATCCGTTTCTGAGGCCACAGACTTACACCTAGACATCCCTCAATCGCCGTGACGACTCTCCTCAGTTGCCCCTGCACGCCTGTGGAGAAGCGACGGGCGGCATCCCCTACTCTGCCCTTCTGCCGGGTCGTCCACCTGAAGACGATCACCAAGACAACCAAAAGCACTAGCACAATAACTACCAGCACCACGGCCGTGCCAGCTCCCCCTATTTCTGAGGTCTGAGCCTTTGTGGTAGTAGTAGTAGTTGCTGTGGTGGTAGTAGTTGTTGTGGTAGAAGTTGCTGTGGCAGTAGTTGCTCCGGCAGGAGTAATGGTTCTGGGATTGTTTGTTGTTGTAGTCACCTGGGTTTTGGAGGCCCTCGCCGGCTCTATAGTGGAATGGTTGGATTCTTGGGTCCTGTTATTGGGGTTAATAATGGAGGGTAATGTGTTATTAGTTGTATTGTTGTGAGTTTCTGAACTGCCTGAGGGTTGTATTAAGTTGACTGCTGGTGTTAGTAACAGATTGGTGGTGGTTGGTGTGGTGACAGGTAGAGCTTGGAGGGCAGGCAGGGTCAGAAGGAAGAAAAGACTCAACCAGCTTAAAGAAATGATTGGCTTCATTATATCTGAAAGAGGAGAAGAAAAATATGAATTGCAGATTACAAATATATAAATATATTTATGTATTTTTTTTAAAACACCTTGTTGGAAAACTACTTCTGAAAACGTATAAAGACTAAATTGCTGTTAGACATCATTATCAGTGTTCTGATGCAGTGACTTCCCCTGTTAGCTTAACCTCTTCCCTTAAGAGCTAAGTGAGCATGTGCGCAAACCACAATAAGGAAACCGTGGGCTGCCGTGGGCTGCATTCCAGATGGGCTTAGGCAGAGACTTTTTTTAATGAGGAGACAGCACTCAAAGAATCATCCATGCATGGGGTTAGTTTGTAACATCAATATGGCAGTAGTCTACACATATCCCGCCCCTTCCTGTATGCCTCTTCATTCACTTGAATAGGAAAATAGCTGCCTGATTAACTGCCCGCAGTGTGTTACCAAGAAGGCTGAGTGGGGGGACTTGCCCATAAGGACTATGGCTTAGGTCTGTGTGGTCAGCAGGTTTCATACAGGCTCCCCCCAGATATTTTGGTATTCGCATCCAGTTGTCTTCAACAATGTCTAATAAGAAATATCTATGATTTAATAATTGATTAAACCTAGCACTACAAACCATCCTCAGGAAGGAAGAAGAGGCCGAAAAAACTGACATGAAAGTCGGGTATTTCAAGAGAGAACGAGTAGTATATGACGGCAGTACATGATTTGTACTTGTTTGCTCATAAGTGGGTATAGTAAAGGAGTATATCATCAAACAACACTGATACATACCCATGCAGAAAAATGATGCTGACAATGATGGCCCCCACAACATCTCATTCCAACAAATCCGGCTCACTGCCTAATATGAGTTTGACATCCCCTTTCCTTTTCATTAAAATAAATATAATAACTGATGATAAATGATGATGGTGTTTAAATTAACCGTTGTGGTTTACATTCAACAGGTCAGCACTGAAGTTTTCTGCACATTTCTGCCATCAGTCTGCACTTAGCATTCCTGTACAGAGTACAGAGTTGAGGCGTAGCCAGAGACTTTCTAATGAGGAGACACAGCACTCAAAATACCCTCCATAGAAATGCATGGGGCTAGTTTGTAACGCCAATATGGCCGTTACTACACATATCACACCCCTTCCTTGGCAAAACGTTGACATGTGAATACATTGAGCCAATCATGTGGTGTGATGTGAATACATTGAGCCAATCATGTGGTGTGAACTCGCCGCTGGAGCAAGATTGGTGTCGTGAAGCCTTGCGCACACGCATTTCTACTGAATAGGATGCCCGATTAGTGCCCAAAAAGCGTTGCTATATGGCCGCCGAGTGGAGGGACTTGCCTAAAATTACTTTTGCGTAGCTATAGCGGATTAAGAGCAGAATAAAGGCAGGGAAATATCACCCCCTACTGGTTTCATTCCTAACCCTGAGTGAAGTGAATGTGATTCTCCATAGAGATGTTTTTAGAAAAATAATTTCGCAGTTCACGTCAAAAAGTTAGTGGATTGGCCTCCATATGATAAACTTTGGGGTAATGTCTATTGATTCTGGTGGTCTATTTTTTTAGCCTCAACATATTGAATTAGTGTCTCAAGACTATGACTTCAGAGTTTTGACTTAACTTGTGGCTGCAAAAAGCGAGCTTCCATATCAGAAGACCAAGGAAACTATTAAAGGAATAACGGCTAAACATCTACAGGTCACAGCAGCAGCCAGGCTTGCCTTTTGAGTACAAGTGAACACACCTACACAAACACACACAGCTAGGCTTGCCTTTTGAGTACAAGTGAACACAGCAGCAGCCAGGCTTGCCTTTTGAGTACAAGTGAACATACCGGCACAGTCTTGCCTTTTGAGTACAAGTGAACACACCTACACAAACACACACAGGAAGTGGCTTCTTTGCTGTTCCATCTGCAAAGCAAGACAGGAAATAAAAAGTGCACATGGCACGCTACCATCATTCACATCCACTGTTGCAATGTCTTCGGTGGAACAATATGTCTTCAAATACCATACCATATCATAGTCTTTATTTGAGTGCTGATTTAAGGCACTTGTGGGGGTTTATACCTGCATATTTTAGGAGACTACTGGCAGAATGCAAGCAAACACGAATTGAGACGAGTATGGCTAGATATGGTTCACTACTTTTTTCCTGCTCAACCCACACATACCAAAATCAAGAAAAGCATGTTTATTTCCCTCTGCTGTATATGTATTCTCCATGTTGTGTTTTGTGTACAGATTCATCACACAATCTCTTCACTGGTTAATCACTACAACTGTCATTATGACCAGACAAACGGCAAACCTCAAACACAAGCACATGGTCTGCTATAGGCTACAGAACAGGATATTGATATAGATAAAAAAAAAAAAAAAAAAAAAAAAAGATGTCACTACAGAGACATGGCCTGTGGTGGTCAACAAACACAGGTCAGAGTGCACACTACCAGAAGAACTGATTACCTCAGAGACAAAAAAAGATGCTGCTGAGGCTGTGATAATTATCAAAGCTTTCTGTGTCAGAACGCTAATACCATTCCACACAAATGTTTGTAGTTATTTTGAACATGTAAATATTACCTAGAACATGTAATATTAAAATTGGAAACCTAAGGTTCCTGAAGACGTGCTCATTGATGGATATTAAAATGGGAAGAGGGAAAGAAACGCAATAAAACAATCCTTCAGAGACAAAATGTAATGTTTAGCAAACAGAGTGAACTAAAAGATGTTCAGTGCTTTACGGAAAGATAGGATAATAAATGTAAATTTGTGTACTCACCTTACTGCTGCTTGTTTTACTACTCTGAACTTCAGGGGGGTGGGGAAACAATTAAACCGCCAGAATTTTGAAGGAGCAAGTCAGCCCAGGGCAAATAGGTGCAGAAAAGAGAGCAAGAAAGACAGTAGGTGGGAGGGGTAAAAAAGGAAGACAAAACGTGGGTGAGAAAAAGAGACTTTGAAGCCTCTTATGCCAATTGAAGGTTTTTCAGCTGCTGTCATGACATTGTCTTATATGTCTGATTGATACTGTCAAGTATTTTAATGTAGGCTGTTAAATTAAATTACTGTTCATTCAACATACGTATATATACCTTCTAGATACTCCTCCTTCAATGTATTGTGTGTATCCATACACACACGCGCACACACACACACACACACACACACATTATGCATAGACTGTTACTCAATGGTGTAACAGATATGTGAAGAAGAGAGGGTGAAAAGCTTAAATGTGAACTTAGTTTACAGGATAAGCGAGAACCATTCCACCACATCCTGTGTTCACTGACAGCACAGAGGCCATTATTTTCACAGTAAACTCATTTAAATAGCTATTTGTGTAACATTTGTGTTGGTCTATTTATGAGCCTTATGATACCTACATACTGTTGTGTGTCTACAGCCTCTTTTTGTGAATGTCAATGTAATAATAAAAACAAGGGTCTTTGTTGACTCCTGAGTATTTAAAAACAAATGCAACTGTAAGTATACAAAACTAGATGTACCGCAGAGCAGTACAAAATATGACCGCCGCCCAGTCCAGCACATTTTTTCCTTGTCAAATTGTGTTCATTTCCTACTTCTGTTCCTTTTTTGTGTGTTTGTAATTGAGTGTCTGCAGAGTGTGTGGTTGTTTTTGTGTATATGTGTTTTGTGTGTGAGTGTGTGTGCGTGTGTTTGTGTATGTAGGTGTGTTTGTATGTGTGGGTGCATGTGTGTGTGTGTGTGTGTGTATGTTTGTTTATGTGTTTGTGTGCATGTATGTGTGTGTGTCTTTATGTATGTGTACATAAATAAAGCAAATCAGGGAACCACCTACTCTTTGCGATAAGTGCCATGGGATCTTTAACAACCATGGTGATTCAGGACCTCAATTTAACATTCATGCAAAGGAAAACATCTCCTGCAGTACAGTGTCCCTGTCACTGCAATAGGACATTGGGGTTTTATTGGAGGCAAACATACAGAAAAAAATGGTCATCCTAGGCCCTACGGTTCTCAAGATTTTCACAGAAAACTGTGTCTGCCCTACCCTCCTTTCGGGGGGTCCAGTCCAGCGGGGGGGCTACAGATCAAAACGAAAAACGTTCCATGCTATCCATGTGGGGTTACATGCCCACCAAGTTTCGTGTACCCCGGTCTTTCAGTGTCCCGGGAATCCTTGACGGAAATTTGGACATGCAAAAAAAAAAAAAAAAAAAATCTGACTAAACCTCATAATAAATATACTGTATCTAGGATGAGTGGGTCATTTGAATGTTCAGTAGGCCTATGTGTGTGAGGGTTAACTAATAGATATATTCTGAAAAACATGTCCATCTCTACCATCACACAAATTTCTATTCCAAACCAGGCGGCAGTGAGCTCCAGTTCAGAGAGGGGGCACTTTCCCGAACTCTGCTGGCCAATCAGAGATGTAACTGAAGCCCCCGTATGACCCCCAAAGCTGATACGGTATGGTTTTGAACTACCATACTAAATTAAATAGCACTACAGTTACGGTGGTCAAATTGGTTTCTGACTTCTTTTACATAGGATCCTTAGTAGCATTTCTGTCCCAGTGAACTCCTTATATAACCCTTAACTGAATTGCCATAGACTTGCTGTTCAACCCTGTCTACATCTGTATACCACAAGTACATCTGACACCTGTCGAAGAAAGTGTAATGTACATGTTATGTTAGTTACACCTTTCAAATGCTCTTCTCAAAGACAGACGTTGTGGTGATTCAGTTCCTTTTTAGCATTCTCATTTTCCATTAACAGTCTGAGTGATGGAGGAAAATAGCCCCACTTCCTCAAACACCTCAACTTAAACTTGCACTTAGAATGAATAGGCTGTGTTATATGCAACCATCACATGTCACAGAGATGCTTCGTGTCACTCTGGCTCTCCTGTCTTTTGCTACAGGTAAAGGATTTGGTTTGATTTAATATTTTACTTCTGAAATAGAGAACTGAGGCAAAAAGAAAATAGATTTTGAAACTTAACATTAATTCATATCAATTTGTATCACAGCAACAAATTTTAGTGACATTATGAACATGTTAACCTTAGAATACGACTCAAAATCAATCTGGACCACTTCTTTCAGATATTCAATATATGAATAGATGGAGCTGGTTTGAGGATGGTTTTCACATTTAAATTACTGTTTGTTTTCATATAAGTGAATAGAAAGCTTGAAGGGATTCACAAAACATACATGTGAAATTTCCATGACCTCTTTCTGACCTCCCACGCAGTGGAGTGGACAGGCTATTGTGATTTCCGCTCAAACCCAACCTGGTTCTTATTCCTGTGGTTTGTTTTCATGTTCTGTTTCCAGCTCTGCTGCCTACTTTGGAATCTGAAGAACAGATGATGAAGATCAGGGAAGGCGAGAGCTTCACTTTTCACACATCTGCACACAAGAAGGTTCAGTTAGATGACCAGGTTCTTTGGTCATATGGTCATCTGAATCCAAGCACTCTGATAGCCCAGATTTACCAGATGGACATAAATACAGAGCTCAGTGAGAGATTCAGGGACAGACTGCAGCTGGACAAAGAAAGAGGATGTTTGACCATCAGGAATGCCACAGCCAAAGACTCAGGAATCTATCGCGTTGATGTAACAGGTGGAGGGTTTTCAAACGTCACATGGTTTCAGTGTGCAGTTTATGGTGTGTCTTAAATGTTTTCCTTTCCGCTATTTCTCTGAACATGTAAGCAGATGCTTACCAGTCATGGGTTAACTTCTCATGGCAAGACAGCTTGTGTTTGCCAATAGTTTCTCTTTGCCCACGCAGCTCCAGTCTCCAAGCCTGTCTTGAGCACCATACCAGGGAATCAATCAATCATCAGGCCATCGGCTGTTTTAGTGGAGTGCTTTGTGGAGAATGGGAGAGAGGTCACCCTGTCCTGGTACAGAGGGAATGAGCTGCTGAACAAGACCAGCAGTCCAGACATCAACATCACTCTCATGCTCCCCCTTGTGGTTGAAGAGCAGGACACCACTGTCTACACCTGTGTGGCTGCTAATCCAGTCAACAACCAAACAGTCCTACTAGGTACAGAAGACCTCCTTCTACATACAACACACAGGTACAGCTTGTAGTGCAGCACAAAAATGCAATGATAGAAAGAACATTCACTGCATGTTCCTTGTTCTCTCTGTTCCGCTCTCTCAGGTGGAAAGTGTTCTCAGTGCTGCGACGCCATTGTGGTGCGCCTGGTGCTATCTGCCCTGGTAACTGTGGTCATGGCTGCCCTGCTGGTGGAGCACTTCAGAGGCAGTGAATCAGATGGAATAGTCTATTTGACATAATAATTCAAAGATGCTAAATAAGAATTCAAATATTTGCTAAATAAATCAATAAGTACACTGGCATTGATGTCTCCTGACAGGAAATAAAAACATCCAATCAGTGCTCTCTGATTACTGTAACTGCTACATAAGAGTTTTCAGATAGTCTCTAGACATGCTGTGAACTTATTTCTGCCTTTTAAAATCAATCATAATCAACCTACAGGGCTGTACTAAGACCATTACTACTGAAATGTTTATAGCAGGGTGCATCATTGGTCTTGGTTTTTGGTCTAACAAAACAAAGCCAACAGGTTCTGTTATCACTCACTTTTACATATCCTCTGTTATTGTTATAAATTCTGATGTAAAGCATTTGTGTAATAATGAATAATAAACAGCCTTTATTTTTGCAATCAGATTGGGTAATTCCGTTAGATATGTGCTGACGGGTAGTCAACATACAGTCTATCTATGTTGCACCGAATATAGGGCAACAGCTACTTTATGTCATCCGTATAGCACACAAGGCGGTGACTTCCTGTTTGGTTTTAAATGTAGCCATGGTGCAGGTTTCATGCAGATCGCATGAACAAGTTTTACAAAGGAGCCACAGAGAAGAGACATCTGAGAAGAGAGGCCGTCACTTGCTGGTGTAAAAGCTGGTACTTTCCATATTGTGGTGTGTGCCTTTTCTGAACCAGGGACTGTTACATTGCATTTAAGCCCTTTGTTTAGCTAGTTTATTTTAGTTTGACATGGCAACAGTTCCATACATTCTACATTGAAAACAAGGAAACAGTTGTCAGTGGTCAGAACTGTTTTGCAAACATTAAAATTATAGGCACCCACAGGAATAATTATTTATCATCCACAAAACTCCACTCCAATCCACAGTAACTCTCCAAATAGTGTTGCTACATATTTGTTATCCCCTGAGAATATTAGCTAATATGGGCTGCACAAAGACAGTGTGACTGAATAAACATTAAAATCATAATTCAATAAATTATTGAATCCAAGATGTTTTAAGCAACTGCCATATTGCTACACTGACATACTGTGTAATTTCTCAATAAAAAAATAAAGTAATCTTCAGTTATTATAATCTGTCTAAAGGTATAACATGACCTTATACGTGTCTTATTTAAAGAGGCATAAACTGTTTCCCACCATGATATGAATCATCAAATTACTGTGTATCCAACCACAGGATATAAGGGACCGCTGTGCCGTTTTTTTTTTAATCTACAGGAAGTCGAGTGCACAGCTGGCACTAAGACCCTGGTCTCAGTTGCCTTGTCAGATTAAGTACAGCGGAAAGTATTTCAATTGTGTTATTTCGTGTCACATCAGTACAAATTTGTCTGACCTAACTATTGACATGATGAAACTGTTTGCACTGGCTACAGAAATACAATATTAACACATCAACACAAATATACTGACATCAACTGAGCAATGTCAATGTGCGGTCTTGCGATATGTGTACCCACTGCAAACAGGGTGAAAGAAAAGTAGACCATCATCTCCCCTCTCTGTTATATCCTGTGTTATAACTTGTGTAAGAAGTAGCCTCTAAGAAAACAAAAACAGGAAGTAGAGATTTCAAAAATGTCAGGAAGTAGAGATTTAAAAAATTGCAGGAAATGTGACTTGTCTTCGTGTTAATCTCAGGAACAAAAAACGTTGTGAGTAAACAGTATGTGCCTAGATATGTATCTTTTCCCCTGTGTTGCTCCTTGACTTAAGAGTGCTTAACCAGCTTGGGGTGGTGAGGAGGTTCAAGTATGTCAATGAAAATACCAGCTTGATTTTATATTTTTATATATATATATATATATATATATATATTGTGTGTTGATGAGGTTGTGTGATCAGGGGTAGGACCTTTAGCAAAATGTTTTTCGAACACTAGAATCAGCTAGTAAAAACAGTTCACTGTGTGTCATCATAGTCACCAACACTATGTGTTAAATAACCTGTTTTGATGCCATTTGTAAGATCAAAGGAATGTACATTCTAAGTCAACCACAGCGGCTGCAGCACAACTCATGGTTCATGAACATATTAATAAAGTTGAGACAAGACCCTTTGGAGTTTTCAGGTTCAACACTGCATTTATGTATGGACTTAACATTCACAACATTCACATACATTAGTATGGATAAACAAATTGTAAAAATTTTTTTCTCAGTCGGGACAAAAGCCCTGTCTGGGAATCTTACATAAAATACAAAAATATAAGTTGAATTTTTTACATAAGTAACAGAACTACCGAATGTGTAAATGACTGTGGACCCCAAATACACCAAATTTAGAGTAGCACAAAGAGAAAAGCAAAAGGTTTAAGTTCGTAATTATTAAATGTCTAGCCTGCACAGCGAACTAATGTAGTAAGAAATTTTGGCCTTAAAGGTGTTCCCCATATATGTGTGTGCTATATTCATCCATTTAGTCTTTTGGTGTGCTCTGAACATGTTAAAGAGGGAAATGCTGCTGTAAGCAGAGAGTAGAAGGAGAGATTTATGAGACAACATCTGTGGAATGCCATGCCTCTGTGGAGTGCCAGGCCTCTGCTCCGGCGGGCTAGCGGGTCAATCTTGACTGGATTCCATAGATGTCGGTGGTTAGGGGATACAAACTTATAGATATGGTCAACTGTTTGAGTAACCAGGGGCCTCATTTATAAAGCGTTCTTACGCACAGATTTGATCTTAGACCGTGCGTAGCCTACGCTCAAATCCATGCCAACGCTCAGATTTATAAAACCGTCTTTGACGTGGAAAACTGCTTATCTCCACGTCAGGTTCAAACTTGACGTACGACCATTTCCTTGTGGCCTACTGCAAGTAATCTGAGGTCTAAGTGCGATGCATTTTCAAAATTCCAAGACCAACGATCTCATGTCTTTCTTTGCCATGCATGATCAATATCAGAAGATTTTTAAAGACGTTTTTGAACGCAGCTTAATTCATGGTTTGGCATAAAACTGCTAATGAGAACTATAGCCTACTTAAGAAAGTGAAAAAACTTATAGCTACTTTAGGCTACTTATTTCATAATATCTAAAAAAAAACACCAAGACCTAGGGGAGAACTGGAACAATTGTAACAGCGGTACAAATGTAACAGTGTTTTATTCTCAAGATATGGTGTACTACGGAAACGTAAACAGACACATATCATGTAATTATGTATAATCTTACAGCCATCCAAATATGAATGGTCTACAATAAATACGACCAGAGATATTAAGCAAAAAGGTGCAAAATTCAAGCATCGCGATTTGAACTGTTTGTTCAAGTTTGCTTCGTGAAATTTGAGCGTGTGGACTTCAATCGCATGTCATTCATATCTTCAGTCCCTCTGTTTCAAGTTCATATGAGTGCCATTTGATTTATATAGTCACAGCAAATGCAATTAAATGAAAATAAAAACATGACCTGTGCGGGTCAGTTGTAACACCAGTCTCTATGGCAAAATGAACTGATTTTATCGCGCATGCGCGAACATTCTCATTGCGAGTTATGGATTATGATTTTTGTGCCGCGACCACCCAATTAAAGTTCACACAGCAACTTGAAATATCACTGTTGGACCAAATGCTTCAGACATGTAAGAAATAAGCAGTTTATCAACTATATTTACTGGTTTTATCAAGTGGATATGTACGAGCCCTAGAGGTGTCATTGCAAGGTATTTTTTGGTATATCCAGAAAGCGTGGGCTCATTTTACTAAATTGTGCACTCATTTTACTAAATTGTGCTCTCACAATACTAAATAGTGCGCTCATTTTACTAAATTGTGCTCTCATTTCAATTGTTGTAAATTGAGCGCACAATATAATAAAACGTGCGCACAATTTACTAACTCGTGCGCACGTTTTACTAAATTGAGAGCACAATTTAGTAAAATGAGCGCACTATTTAGTAAAACGTGCGCACAATTTACTAAATCGTGTGCACGTTTTACTAAATCGTGCACACGATTTACTAAATTGAGAGCACAATTTAGTAAAACATGTGCACGATTTAGTAAAATGAGCGCACATTCTCTCGATACACAAAAATATCTTGCAATAACACCTCCTGGGCTCCGTAGATATGGCCAAAATAAGCATATTTAAAGGTTATTGTGAGCTAGCATAACACCGTAACATATGGTCTGAAATGGCTAATCAATAATGCAATAAATTAGCTGTAACAGTCATACATTTGGAGTTTTTTTGTTGATTTTATATGAAAAGAGATGCTCTTTGTTTAACCCAGCAGTGTTTTGTGTTAAAATATGTTATAGGATTCATGATTTTAGCACTGTTACATTCATGACGCTATACTGTTACAACTGTACCGCACTTTTTTATGGCTGCGTCAAGGTTGTAATAAAGGTACATGTCGCTGTTAAGTTAAATTATTGACAAACTATAACATATTTTTTAAATTCTGTTTCAACTTTCATGGAGTAGACATGTACAACTCTGTTCTGGTCAAATTTCACATCTCTCAAGTCTATCGTCTTTGTGTAAATCGAGTTTGAATTGGAAAAATAAAAAAGTGTTACAATTGTGCCGGTTCTCACAAAAAAGGCATTCAAACAGTTTGATAAGGTTATTGTGCAGTATTGGGAATATAGGATAGTATTGGATCATACAGTGTGATGTTAAAAGTGAATAAACTCTTTTGAGAGGTGGATAAACTCTAATAAGTGGTGGGTAGGCCTAAACTCTATTTCTGAAATTTCAGAGGTGGATAAACTGCGTTTACTCGCGTTTAGCCTCCACTACATCCTAATTTGCGCTCATAGGCCTATTCCCAGCTTCGTAACAGAAAGGTAATATTTGAATGTAAGCTATGTAGGCTATAGATATTTTATATCATATATAGCCTACACAACCAAGGGACGGAAGTTATCCTCTGAAAGCAGGGCATCTTCATATTTAGTGCTGCGTCGGAGTTGCGTAAAGAGGTGCAGAGCGCGCACCTGTTTGCTTTTTTTGATTGGCAGTGCCCAAGATCAGATGACAATACATGACTTGAATAATGTAGGATAAAATATAAAGGTAAGCCTAAAGCAAACAATAAAGGACAATGTTTAAGCCATTGGACATTATTGAAAGAAAATGATAGCAAAGATATGCAGAATGAATGAATAATGACCGGCGAACTAAGCTACTTTTTTCATCAAAAACATAGCCTACCCTAAAAGAAACGTTAAGCCTACATGACATATCATGCTTATAATTTAGTCCTCTGTTTTGTAGGCTAAATCAGCATATTACCCTGGGTCATATTGGAAACGTACAGTAGCCTACTGTACCATAACGTAAAGGATTATATAGGCCTAGAGGTCTTTCCTTCATAAGCTAGGCCTACCCATTTTTTTCTTCTACAAAGTAGGCCTAAACATACTAAATGTTGATTATTCACATTACTGCAAGCAAAAGGAATGAAAGTGAGCAGAGGACAATAGACATGGATGCATACGATCTCTTTCCAGAAAGCTTTGCTAGAAAAAACATAATTAGTTAAGCTATTCAAACTGACGCGTATAGGCTAGTTAACATCAGATGGCATAGGCTAGGCCTATACAATGTTTTCAATATATAATTTTACATAAGCTACAGCTTTTAGGCCATTGATTTCATTAAAACATATGCTAATGATATTGATGAGGGGGTGTTTACAAGGCGGAGACCTAAAACCATCCGGCTGCGCACATGTTGACGTTCATTTGTGATTTATAATGGGCACATCTGGAAGGGTGGCGTACGCACGTTTTTGTGTGCATACGTTCGTTTTCTCTGAATCACACGTACGATCATTTCAGAAATTATCTAAGATCAATTGAAGGATGGTTTCTACGCAACACTTCTATAAATGAGGCTCCAGGTCGTAAAATGGTTTGCGTACCATTAATGGAGATGTCATGTCTTGTCTGGTTTGTCATGAGGGTATAAAAAGTGATTCCTTGTTTGTAACATCAGACTGCGTCTGTTAGCAACACGACGTAGGTCTCCGGATTCCGTGAATAAAGCTTTCTGAGATTTTTGACTCTACTCCCGGCTGGCTGAGACTTCATTTCTCCAATCTCTAGACAAATTTCTGTTCCTACACTAACACAATGTGACTTACTTTTATATTATATTATATTATAATATAATCTCTCACCACCTCACAGAGTCTTAACATCTGAGTACACTACCATGTCATCTGAGCACTGCACCAACTTCTCTGTTTCAGTTTCTCTGGTGAACTCGATCTGTGAAGAGATCAGAGCACATGGGGAGATTTTATTTGCATAATACTGAGTTTCTAATAACCTCATTATTAAATTCACTAATAAACTAATAAACACATAACAGATATTAAATTATTTGGAAAAATCATGACAAAAATGAAATATACAGATATCTAACTGCCTCTTTGCAGCTATCAACTTACTTGCACATTGGGTTTTAATGCATTTCCCGGAATGTTGATATCAACATAGTTTATTTCTTCAACACTGTGGTCAGCTAAAAAATAGGAAAAGGTATGTAAGTTATTTCTTTGTTTGCATTATCATAGGCCTGGATATATCCATATAATTCACATAATGTATGGTATTTGTATTTGTTTATTTTGTATATAAGATGTTTCACTTGCCTTCAAACTTAATTACGGAGATTCTCTTTTGTATACAATATAATGCCATCACAAGGAGGCCAACCAGCAGAATTATGCATAGCCCTCCAAGGACTTGTAGGAATGTAGAACCTGTGGCAATGTCTAAAGCTGTGAAAGATGTAAAGAGCTTAGGTACCATGGAAACAGGATGCCATCAGTTCATTTTTACTTAAGATGCCATGTTTTCTTGAAATGTCATTACCACAAGATAATGAATCATTTGTTTTCCCAAGATAACAATATATTTAATTCAATATCTCGATCGTATCTTTGACTTTGTCTTTGTCAATGTGAAGTCAAGCCAATATTCTGTCAGGCTATTACAACATTTCCAATGTGGATATTCTCTCTAGCAAGGCAACCTAGCATCAAGCCTTGAGAAATGTGATGCAATAATTGATATAAGCTACTCCTGCTCCCCAGTCTACCCAGAATGAGGTTCTGTACAGCCTGCAGCATGCCACACATGGGCCATTTACTTTACTCATTGGAAAACAATTATCTTTTCCCTGAAAAGTCTAATTGTGTCATTACCTCACCCTGCATGTTTCGTTATCTCAAGATAAAGACAAACTCTCAAGATCTCTTAAAATAAATATTAAATGAAAATGGGGTTTAAATTTAAATGGGCTTACAGTGGGCTATGTCGAATTGTATTTACAGCATGACTTAACAAATAATTAGTAATGCTCCACAAACCATACGGCAAGAAAAATCATAAATGTTCTAATATGAATAGCTGCTTGACTTACCTTGGACACAGACCTCAGAAATGTTGAGTTGGATTTTTATATTGCTGACTGGATTAGAAGCCAAACAAAAGTAGGTGCCGTTATCTTCTTGCTCAGTCATCAGAGTGACAGCAGGGTCCGTCTGGACCCTGGTTTCGTTCAGCAGCTCATTCCCTTTGTACCAAGACAGGCTCATCTCACTGCCATTCTTCACATAGCACTCCACTGCACACTGAGAGGATTTCTGAGAAATTCGCCTTCTGAAGGTGGGAGACCTTACAGGAGCTAACAGAGATACAAGTCTAATTGGTGTAACTTTATTTATACAATTATACAGCAACATAACCCGAGGTTAGACTCACCGTACACAGAGAAGTTGAACTCCCAAGTGGACATGACTCCTTTTTTTAAGATTTGTAGTTTATATATGCCTGCATCAGAGTTAACAGATCTGATAGTGAGCGCTCCAGTCTGATTATCCAGCTGCAGTCTGCCTTTAAATGGGTCTGTATCATTTTTGTAGACATCTCCCTTTGTGGCTGGACTCTCCACTATCATTTTCCCCTCAAAAAGCCATGTGATCCTATCCTTGCTTCCAGTGTCCTGTGTCTGCAGAGTAACGGTATCTCCTTCCTTTGTTCTCACTGTGTGCTGAACAACACCTGTCACACCTGGAGACACTTTAACATAACATAATCACATTTGTATTTATATGCAAAACATTCACCAATATACATACTCAAAAAGACACATCTCCATTCCTCCCACCTCTTGTTTGTGTATGTGTGTGTGTCTTTATTGAATACATTGAATTTATTGAATGAACATTTTGACAAAATGAAAGATTGTGAGCTGTTAGTTGATTGTTAATATATTAAGACATTGCTTTTCTACAAAACTTTGCTTGTTCAAAGAGGAGTGTTCAACATTTACTCACCCTGAACGACGAAAAGAAAAAAGAAAAATACAGTTATCTGCATCATAACTGATGATGTCACAAATCATTATCAAATACTCATAATGAGATAAAATAGCTTTTCAACACAAACAATGTGAAAAAATGAGGAGCAGACAATATCCACCGAGAGGACTTTGGCATGTCACCCAGTCACTCAGTATAGGCTGAGTAAAAGACTAGACTTGCTGATGTCACGTGTTGATGTCATCATCTTATTTGGGTTCTCGATAGACCTCTTCATAACTAAAAGCACTCGCTTTGGTCAGCTAACGTGTCTTTAAATAAATAGCTGCTGTTGCATTGAAAGAGTGTTTGCTAAAGATGCAAGTGCAGGTGAAGATATGCAATAATGCAATTAACATTAATGCATTAATGGGATAAATGCAGAGACCAAATTTCCCTCACGGGATCAAAAGAGTATATATACTACCAGTGTTTTTCAACCTTTTTTGTGCCATGGCACACTAACATCCTGTGTGAATAAAAAATAAACATACCATAGCCTAAAATTTCAAATAATACACAGATATGGCCTTATTATGGCTTCTATGCAAGACCTGATCAATAAAACAAGCGCGCTCTGTTTAATTTGTAGGTGACTATATCTAATTTAACTGTTGTTATGAACTGGATATGTGATGATTTTGTGAATACTGGATATGGGGCCCCCGTTGTACAATGCCTGCATACCACAAATAGTGCAATCATACAATCAATGAGAGCATGTGGTTATAAATTCTTTGATGCAACAGTTGCTTTTCTGGACCAGTGAGTGACATTTGGGTAATTTTCTGCGGCACACCTGATGATCTCTCACGGCACACTAGTGTGCCCCGGCACAGTGGTTGAAAAACACTGCTATATACTTATACAAGGGAATTTAACACATGGCCTCAGAGCTAGGGGTCGACCAATTATCGGCCTGGACGATTATTAGGGCCGATATTTAGCATTTTTATAACTAGATGTACCGCAGAGTGGTACAAAATATGACCGCCGCCCAGTCCAGCACATTTTTTCCAAAAACATAAATCACGCTGAAAGGCATATATGATTCTGTCTCACAAAATTGCATTATGCACACTCAATTCTAACTGGTATCTGCTAGACAACAAGTACCAAAACATGATTAGTTCATAGATTTCACTAGGGCTGTCAATCGATTAAAACATTTAATCTAATTAATTACATACTCTGTGATTAATTAATCTAAATTAATCGCATATATAATTTTTGCTGTGAAAGTATTTTAAATATTTAAATTCAAATGAATCATTGAATAATCAGCATTAGTGACATTAAAGTTCAAAGACTCTTTTATTATTATTTTCATTGTTCAAATAATTGCCATAATAATCTATGATATGACCTTATATGCTGAGGAAATAAATTCAAAAGTGCTTCGGGAAGAAGTTTTTTTTCACATACAAGCTATTTCAGGCCACAGATATAACCTAGGGGACACAATGAAAATAAATTAACACTCCCCTCAATGTCAACACTTTGCTGCAGACATTGCAGAGGACTTTATTTTCAACACTTTATTTTTTTATCAACACCATCAGGCCGTTTTTTAAAAGTAAATGTTCCAATCAATGATTCAGGCAGCACGTTTTCTTCTCTCTCCTTCATTTTACAGTCTAATTTTTGCTGACTAGAACGGCTCGGGGTCAAAGGTCATACGGAATCGATTAATCTGCACAAATTTTTTTAATCAGTGTGCATATGGAATGGGTTAACATGACCCCTGGAGGCAAACATACGAAAAAATTGGTCATCCTAGGCCCTACGGTTCTCAAGATATTCACAGAAAACTCTGTTGGTGTACGGTCACTAAATGTACACATAAATTATTTTATTGTAAGGCCCCCCATAAACGAAAGTTCACGAAACTTGGCATGCATTCGGAGGGTGTCATAATGATCCTACACTTCCAATTTCGTGCAGTTTTGACCATGTCAGCCAGAGATATTGTGATGAAAACACCTAATTTTTTGCTTTTTAACTAGGTGGCGCTATACATGAAAAAAGTGGTAATGGGATGAGTTGACATGGCCCCTTAAGACCAACATACAAAAAAAAGGTGGTCCTCCTAGGCCCTACGGTTCTCGAGATATTCACAGAAAACTGTCTCCGGCCACCTACAGGCCAGTTGGTGTATAGTAACATAAATTAATTTATTGTATGGCCCCCCATGAACGGAATTCCACGAAACTTGGCGTGCATTCAGTGGGTGTCATAATGATCCTACACTTCCAATGTCGTGCAGTTTTGACTTTGTTAGGGACTGTACGATATTTAGCGGGGGGGGAGGGCCGGTCGCCAGACGATCGGGTTAAAAATGTTCTGCCTGGCCCTCCCCCCTGGTCAATTTTTTTTTTCCAGGGGTCTCCCCCCGGCTCAAAAAAATTCTCCTAGGCCCTCCCCCCTACGTGAATCAAATAAAACTGGTCGAAAAATGATGTTTACAAGGTTAAAACGGCCAGCAAACGTCATAAACACACTTACACACACACGGGTACACAGTGTTGCGCGAGTTTGGTCACAAGCGGCCCGCGGTCGCCCGATATTTTAATCAACCCGACTGCAACTCGGACCGCGAATATTAATTAGGACAAAATTATACCCGACCCGCGATCCGACCCGCTTATTTACAAAATGTGTGCTTTTGGTTATAGCCTGCATGCAGTGTGACAGTAGGCCATTTCTGTAAAACAAACTAATTTATTTGCGAAACTTTATGCAGTAGAACTACACGCAGTAGGCATGCAGGACATAATGTTTGCGCAGGAGAGAGAATGAGAATAAGAGCGCAAGCACGTGTAACAAGGTGGACCTTAAGTGTGTTGCAGGTGACCTAAATAAATGGATAGGAACAGAGAGCTTTGGTCAATAATTTTTGCTTTTTATTTCTCTTTAACTGCTCCAGGAGGGGGAAAGGAGACTTGGTCAGGGAGAATGTCAGAACAGAAACAAACAATAATAGCCAATAAACTTGGGGATAACACAAAGACAAGGACCCCTGGGTACAGCTGTGACTGTCTTTTAAGCACTAGTTAGCAAAATACCATATGCCGTCGCTCGACTAGGAGGGAACAAAACTGTGCTCACACGCACCCACAAGTGCCACTACACTGCAATCATCAGGAGTGAGTAATCAATCACACTAAAGAACACTCATGAAATGGTTTGAAACCCACACTGGCCACTAGGGCATATACTAAGAAGGAGCCTACTGCTATACAGGCATTGGCTATCTAGCAAAATTACAATTGGTCACAGCTAGGAGGGGCAAGGAGACAAGAGGAGACAAATAAAAATAATAAAACTCAAACCAGTAAAAGGGAGAAAAATCAGGAGGGGAACATTAACTGAGGCAGCCCTCGAGCGAATGGTTAAGAGGGCTGCTCAAAAACACTGGCCGACTAGGCCAGTGCCGACAGGGTAGGAGAAGGGAAAAGCAGAAAACAAACAAACTGGGGATGAACAACCAACTAACTCAACCTGACCATAAACCAACCTAGCGCCGCTACTTGGCGTTGGAAGGCACAATAATGGGCTAAGGACAGAGCAGGTCACCACTAGGGAGCATACAATCAAAAAAACACAAACTAAATTTAATCAGGGGAAAACAGTGGTCAGGCTGTCATACTGACAGCCAGCTGTGATCTATAGCAAACAAGAAAACAAGATTTTACTAATAACATACATCATCTTCAATTATCACCTACATGCCACAAGTCATAACTTTACAGTTATCAATACAAAGAACTTTTAATCAGTACAAAATGTATGCACTTAAATCTTAAAATATAAATAACATACAAATACACATTTTTCTGAACCCATGTAGCAACCCCAATCATTATTGCATGGTTAACTGGCAGTACAAGTAAGCCATTGCTGCCTACCTTGGCCTTGTTTGTGCTATGGGCAAGAGGCCCGAGGGGTCAGAGTGGAGGAGGGAGGGCGCGTCAGCTATAAATGGAAAAAAAGGAATATTGAGCCAATGTACAGGGCATAGCTAACGTAAAGGCAGAGCCTGGTTACGGCAAGACAGAACAGCTGTAGACGTCATTGCTGCGCTACGAACATTAACACTCAACTATGCTACTTGCTAGGCTCATTAGCATGCATCGCCTACCTTGATGAACATGGGTAGTCTACTAGTCAAATGTCGGGTGAAATAAGGCAGGATTCCAGGGAGCTTTTGTCACACTGCAGTGAGATTGGGCCATACGGAACAGCACAATCAGCCAACATCCTTAAAAACCACCATAAAGCTAAACAGTATGAATCATCCCCCCCCCCTTACCGTCACTAACCAAGCAGCCCAAGGTTTGTTTGTTGGTTAGCAAGAGAAACAAACATAGCTAAAGCCCATCGACTACGATACTGCAGTTCAAGATGAATCACAACCGCATACGTTAGCCTAGTATAAAAGTCCACCTACCGATGCCCAGCGTGAAATAAGCACAAGAAAACGCTCCTCCAGAGTAGCCTACTGCCAGCGACGGCAACTTTCATCCTACGAGCCTCACAGAACACCATTATATTTCCAAGGAGTGATGGGCCCATTGGCTCAGTGTCATGTCCACAGGTGGGCACAATTAGTGTGCGCCTAATCAGTAGGCGTGCTCACACACGCACACAACCACCAAGGATTAGAACACTAGGATAAGATTTGAAGGCCATGGACATACATCTTTCTTTCGAAAACAGAAATGGTGAGGCAAGGTAGGCAAGAGAGATACATTGCTGGTCAAAACGTTAGCGTAAGAACTGGTTTATAATGCTGAATGAAGCACAAAGCTTTACTAAAGCACATCCACTGTTTAAAGTCACAAACACAACGAACTAATAACTTTTATGCATGCGCGAACCTATAGCCTACCGGTAGATATGGCTGTGTAGCCTAGTCTGTGCCATAACATTTATTCCTGCAGGCTGCCATAACATTTATTCCCTCTGGCTTCGCAAGAAGTTCGCTTTTCCTGAAAATCGCTTTTCCTGAAGGGGTGTCTTTATTATTTTAACTCGCGTCTTCAGCTTCTTTACTGTTGACTTTACTGTATTGATGCTTTACTGTATTGATGCTAGCCTTTTCGTGATATTTTAAGTAGGCCTATTTGTAGAAAATATATATTTAATTAATTTTAACTGACCCGAGCTTACAAGGGGGGTTGTGGGAGATTCAGGTAGCATTGCGACTTTTTGGACTCGCCCACTCTGTCAAAGAGACGTGAATCATGTTTTGGCCTACAAACCTTTTAAAATATCGAAAACGGATCATTGATCAGGGAAAAAAAATATCATGGATCAGGAAAAAATAATTTTCCTCGGCCCTCCCCCCAGGCCAAAAAATTTCTCCTGGGCCTTCCCCTAAGGCTTAAAAAATTCTCTTAGGCCCCAGTCCCTTAGGTCACAGATACCTGCGATTACAACACCTCATTTTTACTTTTTTGTGTTTAACTAGGTGGTGCTATACATGAAATGGGTGGTTATGGAATGGGTTGACATGGCCCCTTGAGATCAACATACAAAAAAAAGGTGGTCCTCCTAAACCCTACGGTTCTCGAGATATTCACAGAAAACTGTGTCTGCCCTACCCTCCTTTCGGGGGGTCCAGTCCAGCGGTCTGGATAGATAAAAACGAAAAACGATGGTTCCATGCTATCCATGTGGGGTTACATGCCCCCCAAGTTTCGTGTAAGCCGGTCTTTCAGTGTCCCGGGAATCCTTGACGGAAATTTGGCCATGTGAAAAAAAAAAGAAAAAAATAAATAAATCTGACTAAACCTATATGACCGCCGCTTTGATGGGCGAGCGTCCAAACGAATCCTGTAAACGCACTGCCCGAAACCGCACTTTCTTGAAACCTGGTCCTAGAGTGGAAAAATCTGAAACCGTAGCCCGTTTGAATTTGTTTAGACAGCGAAACCGCACATCCTGCTTGCGTATCGATGATGTCATCGCCACACCTCAGCTGCCCTGGAGTTGCACTTATAGTATTGCCTAACAATACTAGTTTTCATACATGACATTACCTACGATTACACTCCGTAAGATAAATATCACAACTGGTGCTGCGCAGCGCCGATAGCTTATGACTTGGTGGACTGAACACTGTTTTTCCCGGTGTTTTTTTATGCATTCTAGCTACTGTCAGTGACGCGAGAGAACTTAAGTTATTAGGAAAGTACGGTGTAAGTTTAGGCTACATTAATTTGTGCGTAGTGCCAATGTCATTCATTTATTTTACATGTCTTACAACATATATACATGCATTCACAGTCGAGTGAAATCAGATATAAGCATACAAAGACGCTTAGAACTCACGTTAAGCCGATGGTAGCACACTGAATGCAAATGCGCGATTTGATGCAGGCAAAAGTATTGACTGTTACTAACGAAGGTTTTATAGCAATATTATAAATGTGGCGACAGAATAGCCTAGAACTTGGGTAAGCCTTGTGTTTAGTAGCCTAATTGCGGTGATAGCCAAAACTAATGTGAATCACGGACTATCCTACAACCAAAGAAAGTAAAGGTGATTAGTAGGCCTATCTGCGTTAGCCAAATAAAGGACGGGACTGCACCCTTCACAAACCGTAAAATAAAGTGTATTAGTTTTACAGTTGACTACAGTTGACAGTTCACCATCAGTCCACAGAAACAATTCTGGTTTCCTTGCACTAGCCATTTCGTCGTAGACTATTCTGTCTGTTTGTAAAGCGCAAGTTTTGGTCAATTTCTGTAAAGAAACAGTGCCACCTATAGGCCTGTGGTATGAAGTAACGTGTTGAGTCGTGTTGAGATGGATCCGTTTGGACGCAAATATTCTTGATACGGTTCCAGGGAAGACGGAGGAAAAAAAGATCGGTTTGGTACGTGTGGACTAGGCCTGAGGCAGACTGTAGACTGGGCTTCAGCTGTACGTACGGAGCTATTTTTCGAAGGTAAGGAAGGTAGCCTACATTGCTGAAGTTGCAATGAATCACAATCATCTACACTGAAGTTACAAAAACACCAATCAATAAGTAAAGCACCCACTTCCTTCATTTAGCGAATTCCCGATTGAGGCACGTTAGTGATGTTTAGGCTACTAGTTACCCTACAAACCCGGGTGCTGCGCGTCGGGAGTTCTCTGCCTCCGCCTTGTCCGTTAATTGTGAATAACGGGACACCTCGGCGGACATAGTACAGACAAGTCCTAAATTATGCGATAGCGAACGTCAAAAAGTCTAATTGCTCCTTTTTGAAACGGACTGTCAGAAAAGACTACATGCACCCAGGGCCAGCCGTAATTTAATCCGTCCTGAACTAAATCGCGTCCTGAGCTGGCTATTAACGTGCCTTTTAGGCTCTCAAAAGTGTTGCTTATAGCATATGGACACAAATTGCATGCTTAAATAGCCTACAAACTATTTTAAAACTGTTTTGTTAAACTATTCAACCCTAACACTTGCCATCACGCATGCACCTCTTCCTCTCCCTCTCCCGTGCACTCAGACACACGATGGCAAAGCATCCTCTTTCTGACAGGTCCCACATAGCCCATTGTGTAGGCCTACTCTATGAAAATAATTGCTATCACTCAGCTCTTGGATTAACATCAGTGTTTCCCATACATTGACTAATCTGTGGCGGGGCGCCACGAAATAAAAATCGGCCGCCACAGATGAACATTCTATGTTTAATTTAATTTAATTTAATTTAAATATAAGGTCAAATCCTTGCATTGCCATTGAGCTGCGATTTTTACGCACTCAGCCTTTCCTTGCCCCGCCCCGCTCTCTCTCGTAGCCCGCTGCCACTCCTCTGCATGTGCATTTAACAAAATATTCACGATTGTTGAAGGATTGTTGTTGCCACATAGAAGCATTGCATAGAAGACGTCTGGTTAAATTGCTATTAAATCCGCTTAGCATCGTGACCATGCTGCGCAAATTTGTTCAAAACTGCTGCATTGAAGTGAACTCTGCTAAGGTCTTATCACAACATAGTAGGCCACATTGAAGAGACTAAACTAAGTTAAGTTATGAAATCAAGCAGTATCTCAAAGCTAACGTTAGAATACTGTTTGGATGTCAAATTTAGCATGCTTAGCCTACTTACAGCTGCTTGTCAATTTCGTTGAAGGGCTCATTTTATTGACTCTGACACTGAATGTTTGCAATAGTGTTAATTTCGTCAGACGAGACGAGAGGAAATATGTTCGTCAACGACCTTTTTTTTCATGACTAAGACGAGACGATGACGAGATGGCAGTAATGTCCTGAAACACTGACTAAGACTATCTTAAGATGAATTATTGTTGACGAAAAAAGACGAGACTAAAATGTTTTGCATGAAATAAGAACTAAGATAAAATCTCTCTTCATTTTCGTATACAAAATGAGAAGACAAATATCTAGCTGTTACGTTTTCAAAATATTCCGAATGAGTTCATGCTTTCCTGTAGGCTAGTCTACGTGCTGTTGCTGCAACCCTGTGGCTGCAACACGAAACTACATGGAACAAGAACACTGGAGATTTCTGCCAGAGTTACCAACTAACTACCTAAGCTTTATGCCACAATGCTACATACCCAGAAGTTGAAGCTTCTCTCATACAAATTAACATCCACCAGAATGTCCATACGAAAATGTTCATCATGTAATGTCAACTATTTAACTAGTTAGACTGATGATGCAAAGTTTGCTAGCAAGTAAGCTAATATGGAACATTCGCTAGCAAGTTAGCTATGGCTAAGATGGAGAGTCTGTTTGGGGAATGTGTTGTGTTTGGGCGCATATCGCCATCTAGCGAGGCGGAGTAAAACATTAATACTTTGGTCTACGACAGTGTTTCTCAAACTTTTTCAGTTTCAGGACCACTTAACTAACCCTAGCTAAAAAAAAAAAAAGATTAGACCTAGGCCTACTTCAACAGTAGCCTATAATTAGTCTACACTATAGGCCTACTCACTGAACCACCTTGCTTATTGTCTTTGCACTTTGCTTATTGTGTGGATTCATACTGTATGATTTAAACTGGCATATCTTACATAGACAGTGTTGCAGAACTGTTTTTACATACAAGTTGGTTCAATATTGCAAACAACTCATCTATATTATATTTTACCACGTCTGCTCACGGACCACTTGAGATAGCTTGCGGACCACCAGTGATTCCCGGACCACACTTTGAGAAACACTGGTCTACGAATATGACAGTGGTCCAGTCAAATCTTTTACTGTCTATGGTCAAATCCCAGCCGAGCTATAACTGTAACTCGACTTACCTGTGCATGTAAACATACTGACTGACAAAAAATCAGAATGAGTAATTACAACAGACGAGTAGCCCTGTGGACACACAATATTGTTGGAAAATTGAGATGTGTGAAACAATTGACTGAAATGGTAATCAGAAATAATTTGTTATAAAAAAGACTAAAATGTGTTGACTAAAACTGACTAAGACTAAGATACCTTTAGTTTTCTTATGACTAAAACTAGACTAAAATGACGAGACTTTTAGTCGACTAAAACTTGACTAACAAAAATGATATTTGAATGACTAAATATGACAAAGACTAAAAAGGACATTTCGTCACAAGACTAAGACTAAGACTAAATTAAAAATAGGTGACAAAATTAACACTAGTTTGCAAAATCCCGATGTAAATGGAAAAGTGTTTTCCAAAATTCAAAAGTGCTTGTCCCAATCTGAAGTAAGAACCTTTATTTTACCTATGTAGAAAACGTTATGAATTGCATCCACACATCAGCAGCCTTTCAACTGTGTTACAATTGCAAGGGTTCCCTCAAACGTCTTAAAGTGACAGGCACTCAATTAGACCTATACACTACCAAGAAGACGATCTTAATCCCCCCCCTGTTGTCAAAGTCAGCTACCGCCACAAATTGAATCCAATTCTGTGGGAAACACTGAACATGATACACAGGATAAACACTTGCAAGTGATGCAAGTTGATAGACAATTGTGTATCAAAAGAAGAAAGAAAAGTTTGCATAATTAAATGCTTTTGAATTAAATTTTTGCAGCATATCGCCTTTACTATCTACCCCCCTTTTTGACAACTGACATATCGGTTTTACATATCGGTGTCATGAGCTCTCTCTCTGCCTGGTAACACGTGCTGATTGAAGTCTGATGACCTCCACCTGTTCCTGCTCTGCTCTGCCTCACCCTCGTTAACCTACCAGCTGCACTGCATTCACCACTCATCATGTCCTGTATATAAAGCCTTGCTTTTCAGTCCACACTTGTCAGATCGTCTGCAACCAGCACCAGTTACCTGCCTGTTTTGGAAAACGCCTCTGACTCTTTGCCTGTGATCCCAGACCCGCTCGACTACTTCTGTGTTCTCCAGCCCCGGTAATCTTGACCTGCCTTCCGTCCCTCTTCTACGAATACCGCCTAGTCCTTGACTGTACTGCTGCTTCGTTTCAATTGCTGTTGTGTGTGTGCGCTTCCCCCAGGACTTCCCGGATCATCCAGCTCCTGCCATCGCTGTTCGGCTACTGGGGGAACACACACACGCAGACTCTTGGAACTCCTGTACCCCCCCCGGAACCCCCTTAACCCCCAACCCTTAAATAAACTTTTGAACGTGACGCTTTTGTGGTCCTCGTCCTGTTTGGTGTCTGACAGTACGATCTGACCAAACATGGACCCAGCGCACGGTCGAACCAGCATGGAAACCGACGAACCAGAACCACCCACCGCCATGCAACGCCTGGAAGAGACAGAGAGAGAGGCCAACCGCAACACTGCTGACATTGCCTCCCTACTTCAAGCCGGCTACCAACAGCGTCAGCAGTTCCAGCAGCAACAGCAACAACTTGCAATGATCATTCAACTTCTCACCAACCTTTCTCCTCTGCCTGCTCCCACCGGCCCAGCCCCAGCCAGCCTGCTCACCGGCCCAGCACCCGAGTCTCCTGCCCAGTCCACTGCTGCCGTGGCTGCCGGAGCCCCAGAACCCAGGATCGGCAATCCAGAGCGGTTCAGCGGCGACCCAACCCAGGTACGGGCGTTCCTGACGAGCTGCCGTGTCCAGTTTACCCTGCAACCCAGGACTTTTGCCACTGAAGGGGCGAGGGTCGGTTACGTGATCACTCACCTGACGGGCCGAGCTCGACTCTGGGGAACGGCGGAGTTCGAGCGCCAGACCCCAGCATGTGCAACCTTCAACCTATTCGCAGAGGAGATGCTCAAGGTATTCGATTTGGAATCCACAACAGCCGAGGCATCTCGGATCCTGATGAGTATTCGCCAAGGCAGAAGGACTGTTGCGGATTACTCCATTGACTTTCGAACTGTGGCAAGTCGGAGCTCCTGGAACATGGAAGCATTGGTGGATGCCTTCCTCCACAGCCTGGCGGACTACATAAAGGACGAGCTGGTTTCCCATGATCAACCCCCCACTCTTGATGAAGCCATTGCTCTGGCTGTCCGCATCGACCGCAGGATCCAGGCCCGCCGTCGTGAGAGAGGGCGTCAGAGTCCATCCACTAGCACACGGAGTGTTCCAACTGCCCTTCTGTCCGCACCTGCCACACCATCTAGCCAGCCGGACCAGTCTGAACCGATGGAGATCGGCCGCGCCTCCCTAACCCCTGCAGAGCGCCAGCGACGCATCACCTCCAACTTGTGCCTGTACTGTGGTGGTGATGGTCATCGAGTCGCCACCTGTCCAGCAAAAGCCGGAGCTCACCAGATGTAGGAGGAATCCGGATGAGCTCAATGAACATTCAGCCGTAAACCCCTCATCCAAGTCTGTCTTCACCTGTCTGATTCCACCCACACCCTGGCAGCCCTGGTGGACTCTGGCGCAGAAGCAAACATTATTGACACAGGACTTGCTCGTCAGCTGGGCTTGGAAAGCCATCGCTTGTCCACTCCTGTTCCAGCCCGGGCCCTGGACGGTCACGTAATTGGCACAGTTACCAGCGTCACAGCCCCCATCTCAATGATGGTGTCAGGAAACCACCGAGAGACCATCCGCTTCCACCTGCTCAGCTCTCCAGGCCAACCCCTAATCCTGGGTTACCCTTGGCTCCGTCTCCACAATCCTCACCTCGATTGGGCCTCCGGAACTGTGAAAGAGTGGGGAAATGCCTGCCACCTGACCTGTTTGCGTGCTGCCGCGCTGCCCCCCGGCTCAGTACCCCCCAGCACTGCCCCCGACATTTCTAATGTCCCTGAATGTTACCATGGCCTCCGAGAGGTGTTCAACAAGACCAAAGCCACATCTCTGCCCCCACACCGTCCGTACGACTGTGCCATTGATCTCCTCCCTGGGACTGCTCCACCCAAAGGTCACCTCTACTCACTATCCCCTCCTGAAAGAAAAACTATGGAGGATTACATCAGGGACTCCCTGGCAGCTGGACTCATCCGCCCGTCTTCCTCTCCTGCTGGTGCCGGGTTCTTCTTCGTGGGAAAGAAAGATGGTTCTCTTCGCCCCTGCATTGATTATCGAGGTCTGAATGATGTCACAGTGAAGAACCGGTACCCTCTGCCTTTACTCACCTCTGCTTTTGAGTTGCTCCAGGGATCCACTATTTTCACCAAACTGGACCTTAGAAATGCTTACCACCTAGTGCGAGTAAGGGAGGGTGACGAGTGGAAGACTGCATTCAACACCCACACCGGCCATTATGAGTACCTGGTAATGCCATTTGGTCTCACCAACGCCCCAGCGGTATTCCAGGCGCTGGTGAATGATGTGCTGCGGGACATGCTGAATAAATTCGTCTTCGTGTACCTGGACGACATCTTAATTTTCTCCAGAACTCTGTCCGAACACACCCGTCATGTCCAGCTGGTTCTTCGGCGGCTCCTGGAGAACTCGCTCTATGTCAAAGCGGAGAAATGCGAGTTCCATGCTCAGACTGTGTCATTCCTGGGATACATCGTCGCTGAAGGCAATATCCAGATGGACCCCGCAAAGGTCTCGGCAGTCACCTCCTGGCCAGTTCCGGGGAATAGGAAGATGTTGCAGCAATTCCTCGGTTTTGCCAATTTCTACCGGAAATTCATCCGGAACTACAGCTCCGTCGCCGCTCCCCTCACAGCTCTGACCAGCATCAAACACCCCTTTTTCTGGACCCCAGAGGCCAACACAGCCTTTCATACCCTCAAGGCCCGGTTCACCACTGCCCCCATTCTCCAGATGCCGGATTCAGACCGGCAGTTCGTTGTCGAGGTGGATGCCTCAGACGTGGGAGTCGGGGCCATACTCTCTCAACGGGCAGAGGAGGACAACAAGTTGCACCCCTGTGCATTTTTCTCTCGCCGGCTTTCACCTGCAGAGCGCAATTATGATGTTGGAAACCGTGAGCTGTTGGCTGTCAAGCTTGCCCTGGAGGAGTGGCGTCACTGGCTGGAGGGGTCCACAGTTCCGTTCCTGGTCTGGACCGATCACAAAAACCTCGAATACATCCGCAATGCCAAACGTCTTAACCCCAGACAGTCCCGCTGGGCCTTGTTTTTCACCAGATTCAACTTCACCCTGTCATACCGCCCAGGTTCTCGGAACACCAAGCCGGACGCTCTCTCCCGTCAGTTTCATAAGGATGACGCCCCTTCCCAGGAACCTGCATCAATTCTGCCCGATCCCTGCGTCGTAGCTGCCCTGACCTGGGATATCGAGGAGGAAATTCAAGAGGCCCTCCGTGACCATCCCAGTCCCAGTGCATGCCCAGACGGTCGTCTCTTCGTCCCAGAGAATTTGAGGTCCCGGGTCATACAGTGGGGACACAACTCCCGCCTTGCCTGCCACCCGGGCTCCGCCCGCACCTGCCATCTCCTTGCCCAGCGCTTCTGGTGGTCTTCTTTGAGAAGGGATGTCCGAGAATTTGTCCGTGCCTGCCCCACCTGCAATCAGAACAAGTCCTCCACTCGGCCCCCCGCTGGTTTACTCCAGCCCTTGCCTGTGCCCACACGACCCTGGTCCCACGTCTCCTTGGACTTTGTAACTGGCCTCCCACCATCAGGTGGGATGACGGTCATTCTCACTGTGGTTGACCGGTTCAGCAAGATGGCACACTTCATTCCCCTCCCTAAACTGCCATCTGCCAGAGAGACTGCCCAGGCTGTTCTTGATCATGTCTTCCGTCTACACGGGCTGCCCAGGGATGTTGTCTCTGACCGAGGCCCGCAATTCACCTCTACATTCTGGAAGGAGTTCTGCCGTCTTCTAGGGGCCACAGTGAGTCTCACCTCTGGGTTCCACCCCCAGTCCAATGGTCAATCCGAGCGGGCAAACCAGGAGCTGGAGAAGGCGCTGCGGTGCATGGTTTCTCGCAAACCCCAGGCTTGGGCACAACAACTGATGTGGATAGAGTATGCTCACAACTCCCTCTCCTGCTCTGCCACTGGTATGTCACCTTTCCAGTGTGTGTATGGCTACCAGCCCCCCCTGTTCCCCAGCCAGGAAGGAGATGTGTCCTGCCCGTCTGCCCTCGCCTATGCCCGCCGTTGCCGTCGTACCTGGTCACAAGCTCGTGCCACGCTACTCAAGTCAGCTGTCAGCTATGCCACTGGGGCTAACCGCCGAAGATCGCCGGCACCCGCCTACCGTGTTGGCCAGAAGGTGTGGCTGTCAGCCAAGGATCTCCCACTGCGGGTGGAATCGCGTAAACTGGCACCTCGATTCCTCGGCCCGTTCCCTATCCAGAGGGTCATCAGCCCAACCGCAGTCCGGCTCCAGTTGCCAACCTCCATGAGGGTGCACCCTACTTTCCATGTTTCGAAAGTCAAGCCGACGCATGAAAGCCCGCTGGTCCCCGTGCCGCTTCCTCCTCCTCCTCCTCGCCTCGTTGACGGTGGGCTGGTGTACACCGTTCGAAGCCTGCTTCGGTCCAGACGGCGAGGTAGGGGCCTCCATTATCTCGTCGACTGGGAGGGCTATGGACCTGAGGAGAGAACCTGGGTGCCAGCCAGTCGGATTGTGGACCGGACACTCATCGCCGACTTCCACCGTCTGCATCCTGATCAACCTGCAATCCGTAGGGGCCGCCCCAGAGGGGTCCCTAACCGTCCTGCCCGCCCGGCTTCCTGTCCTGTGCCTGACCCTGACCCTGTCTCGGTACCTGTCCCGTCTTCTGTCCACGACCCTCCAGCTCCCTCCGAGGATGAGGAGGTTCACTCGGACCGCTCGGAGGAATTCTAGCCCTCCACCGGCTCCCCTCCGCCCTCCCGACGTGGTGTCACTCTTGGGGACTTCTGGGGCCGTCCCTTAGGGGGGGGGTTCTGTCATGAGCTCTCTCTCTGCCTGGTAACACGTGCTGATTGAAGTCTGATGACCTCCACCTGTTCCTGCTCTGCTCTGCCTCACCCTCGTTAACCTACCAGCTGCACTGCATTCACCACTCATCATGTCCTGTATATAAAGCCTTGCTTTTCAGTCCACACTTGTCAGATCGTCTGCAACCAGCACCAGTTACCTGCCTGTTTTGGAAAACGCCTCTGACTCTTTGCCTGTGATCCCAGACCCGCTCGACTACTTCTGTGTTCTCCAGCCCCGGTAATCTTGACCTGCCTTCCGTCCCTCTTCTACGAATACCGCCTAGTCCTTGACTGTACTGCTGCTTCGTTTCAATTGCTGTTGTGTGTGTGCGCTTCCCCCAGGACTTCCCGGATCATCCAGCTCCTGCCATCGCTGTTCGGCTACTGGGGGAACACACACACGCAGACTCTTGGAACTCCTGTACCCCCCCCCGGAACCCCCTTAACCCCCAACCCTTAAATAAACTTTTGAACGTGACGCTTTTGTGGTCCTCGTCCTGTTTGGTGTCTGACAATCGGTTATCGGCCTCCTGTTTTGGTAATAATTGACATCGGTATCGGCCCTGAAAAAACCATATCGGTCGATCCCTACTCAGAGCTTCTGTCTGTCTGTACAGAGATAAAACAAAATAAACATTCTGTGTTGATTGACGGTGAAACATTCTGATTCTGATGGTGAGAAAAAAACAGAAGTGTATTACAAATTTCCACACAGTATAAGGTAAACTGTTTATTATTTCAACTCTATTTTTATGTGAGGATAGCATTAATCATTATACAGTTAAGGGAAGACTGAATAACTTCTACACTTTGCCCAACTTAATGCCACAAGGGCTGCAGCAAGGCATATCCACCAATTTTATTCTTTGCCAAACACAGTAAGTACTAAATGTGTTATAACAGCTCCCCCTTGCGGTTACAAGAATACCCTTGCTTCTGAGGAAGTCAAACAGATACAGGCAGAGACAATATAGGATACAGTTTTGCCGATTGTTTACACAATAAAAATAAACATTCTTAGTCCAAAGCTTCAAAACCGAAACCTCTTGTACCTTAAACACATTTTCTGTTTCGCACTTTGCTTTCAATTCAGCACACTTATTGCAAAACACAACAGACTGTTTCTTACATTAGACACTGTTCAAAAATGAAATCTCTTGTCATCCTTGGGAAAACACTTCTATTCTTGCAAAACATATCTGCTAATTGGAAATACCCGCACACATACCTGAAAACACGTACACAGAAAACTGAACACCAATCAGTCTGAGCATTGGCACTACAAATAGACCTCAGGTAGCCATTGTACCTGCTTAATTAAGACTGCTGCACTGAAGACGCAAAGCCCTATTGTTTCTGTAAGGATGTTCTGTTGTTAAGAAACAGTCTGTGACCACACAGACTGTTAGGAGGTGGTCTCCGGGACTGACTGAAACACTAGGGGGTTTTGAGGCTATTGGGATGTACTCTGTGAGCCCCATGGAATGAATGACTGTATAACTAAGTACATCAAGTTCTGTGTGGATAACATTGTGCCTACCAGGACAGGGTGGTCTTCCCCAATAACAAGCCCTGGATAACCAATGATGTAAAGCAGTGGTTCTCAAACTGGGGGCCCCATGGAATGAATGACTGTATAACTAAGTACATCAAGTTCTGTGTGGATAACATTGTGCCTACCAGGACAGGGTGGTCTTCCCCAATAACAAGCCCTGGATAACCAATGATGTAAAGCAGTGGTTCTCAAAACTCGCGACCCCTCCAAAAATATTGGAGGGGTCGCGAAATGATTTGCAGTCTGAATTAAAGACATTTTTGTAAAGGTTTTTAGTCAAAGGCTGCCAGTGACATAATGCCTTTGATGTTGACATAGCCTACCTATGAGAGAAGACATTTTCTGCCTCTGCTTCCAATGCCCATCACACAACATTTCAAAACCAAATTCCGCCGGTTAGAGAGAAGGGGGTCGCGTGACTTGGCCCATGTTTTTTGGGGGGTCCCCAGACAAAAAGTTTAAGAACCACTGATGTAAAGGAGCTGCTGAACAGAAAGAAGGGGGCATTCAGAGATAGGAACAGACAGTTAACCTAAGAATGTGCAGAAGGAGCTAAAAGGAAAACAGAGAGAGAGAGAGAGAGAGAGAGATCAAGGCCTATAGGATGAAGCTGGAGAGCAAGCTCCAGCAAAACAACAGGGATGTGTGGCTAGAAATGAAGACCATCACTGGGTTCAAAGCGAATGGGGCCTAGGCTGAGGGAAACCTTAATAGAGCCAATGAGCTGAACAGCAAACAGACAAACCAAAGTATTGTACACTTTGAAAGTGTACAGTGAGGTTATAACAAGACCTAGGAAAGAAGAAAATGTCCTGGTTTCCTGGTCCGATAACATCAAATCAGCGGATGCGTTCAATCTTGCAGCGCTGCACAGATCTTGCTGAATACAAACATGCCTTACATTTAGCCAGATCTGCAGTTTGCTTCCAGAGACCCTTACCACACTACCACAGAAGTGTAATTAGCCTATTTTGAGCATTGTTGATATGAAATAGCGTTTGTTTTTTGACGTGTTTGTATCCCCTTAGCATTCACTAAGCCCATTCAGTGATAACGCAAATAAATGGTTTGGCTCAAAACTCAACCAATTAACTTATTTTTGTTGTTTATACTCCGGAATTACACTTTAAGGGTACTGCCAGGATTGTGTAGCCTATTAGTGGATGTGCCTGACCGATTGGAGGGCCTCTTCATGGGCCAATTATGCCAGAGCCCATTTTTTTGTCCCAGTCTGGCCCTGCTCATAGACCTGACAGACAGACCGCAGTTTGTGAGGATGTATGCCTAAGCAGGTAGTCAGGAGCACCATAGGGGACTGTACTCTCAACTTTCCTCTTCACATACACCTCAGACTCCCAGCACAACTCTGTAAACTCTGTCAGCTGCAGAAATACTCTGATGACTGCATTTGTGGGGTATGTGTTAAGTGTAACCCCTTTTTAACGAGTGTTAGTCACTCAGCACAGTAAAGGTTAACTTAGTTACACTAAATGACACTAAATAATGGCGCGACATAGGATCCTGAACTCTCAGCGGTGAATAGTGAGTTGGCTGAGATTCCTGATACCATAGATATAACTGTATAGCTATGTAGTAGGAGTATAAATGGTAAATCTGAATATGAATAATTATAAATACAAATTTAGTAGTGCGGTGCCTCCACTGTGGAAATACTACACTTACCTTCAGCTAGTGCAGGATGTATTTCCCCAGAATTTAAATAGTGTATTGTAATATGGTGAATGTAGAGCTAATATCTGCAGGTGTATTAATTTCTATACACCAACTAGGCCAGTCATTCCCAAACTGTGGTCCGTGAGGGTACTGCAGGTGGTCCGTGGAAAAGCAAAATAAAATATAAAATAATATTTTTTTTAAACCTTCATTTTACCAGGAAATTCTAACATATATTCTAAGAATATGTATATTCATATCAAATTTAAATTTAAATTAAATAGTCAAGTTATTGTGTGATTATTGTGTGACTAAAAGGCTAGTGGCGCTAGGCTGTGATGTTCAAGTGCAGTGCCGCTAACGGTCAGAACTGGTTAGAAGAACCACAACATGGATCGGTGGATGGCAACAGGTTCTCTGAAGAGAAAAGAGGCAGATGTTAACTTTAGTTGTAATGAATAGATTGACAGTGAGTCGGGCCAGATTCCTCATAAAGGTACAAAGAAAAGGAGGGTGAAAAGAAAATACTATGAAAGCTACTTAGCACTGGGATTCAGCTACTCTGGCCCCGAAGACGAGCCGTTACCTGTTTGCGTTTGTTGCTATGAGGCACTGGCTAACGAGAGCATGAAACCGTCAAATCTTCGCCGGCATCTGGAAACCAAGCATGGGGAATTTAAGTCCAAGCCAGTCGAGTTTTTCCAAAATAAGCTCCAGGAATACCGCTCAAGCAAGAAAGTGATGGAATCGACATCTGCAGGTGGTGCTACTGCTAAAGCAGTGCAAGTTTCATACCGGGTGTCCCGAATCATAGCTAAAAAAGGGATGCCACATACAATCGGGGAGGAGGTGGTGCTGCCAGCTATTAAAGAGACTGTGGGTGTCATGCTGGGTGACAAAGCGCGAAAGCAAATGGACTTGATTCCATTATCAGACAACACTGTGCAGCGCAGAAGGAGGAGATGGCCAGCAATGTAAACGACCAGCTAATATCGCGGATCAAAGCCAGTCGATTTTTTGCTCTTCAGCTGGACGAATCCACGGACATAGTGAACCTCGCCAACTTGCTCGCCTACGTAAGGTATGAATACAACGGAGAAATAAAGGAGGACTTTCTCTTTTGTAAACCTTTGCAGACACGCACAACCGCAGAGGCACTTTTTGACATGTTGAACGGTTTCATCACAGAACATGGGATTGATTGGTCAAGATGCGTGGGAATAAGCAAAGACGGGGCTGCAGCCATGGTAGGCCAACACAGCGGCCTTGTTAAACGTGTGCAAGCAGTTGCTCCGCAAGCGAAATCCATCCACTGCAGCATCCACAGAGAGGCTCTCGCAGCCAAAAGAATGCCTCCTGATCTCAAAACTGTTCTGGATGAAGCCGTAAAAACTGTAAATTTCATCAAGGCCCGCCCGCTGAATTCAAGACTGTTTTCAGTTTTATGCGACGAGATGGGCAGTGAGCACCGACAATTGTTGCTCCATACGGAGGTCCGGTGGCTGTCAAGAGGGAAGGTGCTTGCAAGGCTTTACGAGTTGCGCGATGAGGTGAGACTGTTTCTTCTTGATTCCAAGTTCGACCTTTCTGGCCGAATGATTCGAATCATTTGAATCAATTTGCATCATTCGAATTCAATGATGCAGACTGGGTTGCCAAGTTGGCATATCTGTCTGACATTTTTGAGCACTTGAACTGAATATTTGTGGGGTATGTGTTGGACTGAATAGGAGCCTACAGGGGAAGTCGGTTACTCTTTTTCACACGCAAGACAAAGTTGAAGCAGCAATCAAGAAGATCGGGATGTGAGCCAGGCGCGTGGAGGAGGCAAACTTTCAAGTGCTTTAAAGACTTTTCTGATAGATGTCGGCCTGCTTTTTGGCTGAAAGTTTCCACAGAATACCTAGCCTGGCGGGCCATCCTATATCATTGAAATGTATAGTCTGGAATCGAACCATTCACCTCGCTTAATCCAAGGGGCGGGCAGAGAATTGTCTTTCAAACTGCCTAGGCATGCAATAGGCCAGCGCTACGACCATATCCGTATCCGGTCGGCAAAACGGCAAATACATCCTTCTTCGAAAGGAATGACTTAAGTGCATTGTGTTGCTCAACTTTCAAAGAAAAGCACAAGTCCAACTCCTCCAAAGTTGACGCCAGCGCCGATTCAAACAACCGCTCTTCGTTCGCCATAGCCACCTTCCTTGTTGTCCACCGTCGCAGGACTGTCGTTATCCTGTTAAGCCCGCCTTAAGACTCTCTAACAAAATAGAGCGCTGTGATTGGATGAAGTCCACGGCGTCAGCCAATAGAAATCCCTATGGTTTGATACTAGACGTACAGGCTGAGCAAATTAATTTGCCGCCGCTAGGGTGCGTCTAGATTTCTAGGCTACAGATGATGTTCTTACTGTAACGTTATACATTTAATAATATATTGTTAAGGCAGTAGCCTACGTTGTTGAAATGAACTTGATTATGCCATCGGGCGCTTGAGTAAATAAATAAATTAAATACGTGGCAGCCATTGTGTGCAGTAAACTTTCTTTTAACAAGCCTGTTGTATCGCCCTTTTACGAGTATGCGTCAATTAATATTAATTTATATACAAACCAAGACGGCGGATTCCTAAAGAAACGCAAACACCCACCCCATAAGTGTATTTAAATTACCTATGTACAGTGACTTGAAGAGCTGTGTGTTGTAAGACTGCGTACAAAACCGCTTGGAGCTCCAGTGGAATTTTTATTTCATGACGAGAATTCTACACACATATGGCTACTGAAAAATGTAAGGTTAATTTATCAAATGCTATTTTGAAGTATTAAAAACATTTTTGTTTTAGACATACAGTATTGGGTGCTTTTACTTTAGCCTACTGATGTGATGCCCATAGGCCTAGTTTTAGTGCTAGTAGGCCTATTAAGAGGTGCAGATTAATTCAGGTAGGACTGTGTATAGACATTTTATTAAGGGTATAGAGCATCACAGTCCCGCCCACAGGAGTTTTCGGAAGTAAGAATTCAATGCAATTTCTCCATTGACAATTCGGGTATAAGCCATAAAAACTTAACTGCACATGGTAGACTCAAAACCAGCTACGGCTGTACTAAGCGATTCTATATGGTCATATAGAGGGCGAAAATTCAAGGGGCACTAACCTTGTTTTGAAATAAATGTCTTTTAATCGCGATCTCTTGGAAGTACTTCATTACCCACAATCCTGAACAATCCCACAGTGATGCCTCTGATTGGTGGAAAGGCCGTTATGATCATAGTTTGAAACTTTATCAGCGAAAATTATTGACAAAGATGGCGGAGTCTTTTACTGCCTATGGCGAAAATCTTAATGTAATCTTTCTTGACGAATATTGGTACTTGTATCAACAAGGATTGGGGTTTATACATCACACGAACTTAGTCAGGGCCAATACACTATCAAATAGACCACTGTAAATGTTAGTTTAAACACTCAAACTTTTCAGGTAGGCTAGCACTAGCCGACAGGCTAACCTTTAGCATTTCCAACATTTTGACTGTGTCTCAAATCGCGTACTTCTGCACTTACAATACCTAATTTGAGTGCATGAGGGTGTTCACACTGAAAATTCCAACGACACGAAGGGCGCTGCAAGTTCCCGGATGGTGCACTCATAACGGTCAAAAAGCTGGACACTTTTCGCCCTTAACGGACGCCATCTTGGCCAAATAGCGGAAGGGGAGGGAGCGTTTTCAAACTCGTGGTAATCGCGGTTGAGAAAGCTGAAGCAGCAGCAGTGGAAAACAGACTTTACGGAGGTACAAGCAAGTTATAACATAAACGGTTCATGTTTTGACACAGTATGACCATGTCACTGTCGAATTGAGGACGCCAATAAAGTTATATTAAAATGTTTGCGATCGTCATTTCCGTGAAGTGCACGGAGTTAGTGTTTGATATGAGACAATACTATTTTGTTAAAATTTGCGCACTCCGCCAGTAAGCACACAGTGCACATAGTGTACTACACAAAAGTGTACTCACATAAGTACACCAATTGAGACAGACTCTGTATGTCATTACATAATGCAGCTAACATTAGCCTACATGCTGCAACACAGGTATGAATATTATGTTTTAGTGAGTGTCCAAAGGGGTGAAAGCCACTTTAAATCGGGTCACATTATTGACTGTTGTGTGTCCGAGAGTCAGTTTGTGGGTTTTGTAAGCATGAGGGACAAGACCTACAAAGTTGTGGTGAGTTAAGCAGGGAGGTTGGTAACGTTAATGCTGCTAGCAGTGCTAGTTAACATTAGCTAGGCTACTGTAGCCTTCATACTGTATGATTCATATCAATCATTAACCTAGGAATACTTCGTGCATTTAATGAACATTTTGTGTAATAATTCACGGCAAATTAATAAACTGAATATGGTGGTCCAAGAGCAGACCATGCATCAGCCCGACTGAGCAGTGATGACAGCATAGGATGAGTCAGGTAGAAGCTAACGTTATGAAGCACTGCCGTTAACGTTAACCGCTTTCACACACACAATATAAAATACACGATGATAAATATAAAATTCAATATCAAAACACTATTATTTACACGATTACTCCTGAAATAACTGCTATTAACGGCACATTCACTATATAAAAATCACTGTTTGGAGGAAAGAGTTCGCGTACTGTCGCCGGTTTTGAAATGATTTCGCGCTGGTTCGTGCATTGCTTATATATTATTCAGTGAGGCGTGGTGGTTTATGGGATGAATAGTTCCTTCGCTCGGAAATGAAAATATGTACACAGTCTTGTACCTTAGTGTTAATTTTGTCACCTATTTTTAATTTAGTCTTAGTCTTAGTCTTGTGACGAAATGTCCTTTTTAGTCTTTGTCATATTTAGTCATTCAAATATCATTTTTGTTAGTCAAGTTTTAGTCGACTAAAAGTCTTGTCATTTTAGTCTAGTTTTAGTCATAAGAAAACTAAAGGTATCTTAGTCTTAGTCAGTTTTAGTCAACACATTTTAGTCTTTTTTTATAACAAATTATTTCTGATTACCATTTCAGTCAAATAGTGTTTCACACATCTCAATTTTCCAACAATATTGTGTGTCCACAGGGCTACTCGTCTGTTATAATTACTCATTCTGATTTTTTGTCAGTCAGTATGTTTACATGCACAGGTAAGTCGAGCTACAGTTATAGCTCGGCTGGGATTTGACCATAGACAGTAAAAGATTTGACTGGACCACTGTCATATTCGTAGACCAGTGTTTCTCAAAGTGTGGTCCGGGAATCACTGGTGGTCCGCAAGCTATCTCAAGTGGTCCGTGAGCAGACGTGGTAAAATATAATATAGATGAGTTGTTTGCAATATTGAACCAACTTGTATGTAAAAACAGTTCTGCAACACTGTCTATGTAAGATATGCCAGTTTAAATCATACAGTATGAATCCACACAATAAGCAAAGTGCAAAGACAATAAGCAAGGTGGTTCAGTGAGTAGGCCTATAGTGTAGACTAATTATAGGCTACTGTTGAAGTAGGCCTAGGTCTAATCTTTTTTTTTTTTTAGCTAGGGTTAGTTAAGTGGTCCTGAAACTGAAAAAGTTTGAGAAACACTGTCGTAGACCAAAGTATTAATGTTTTACTCCGCCTCGCTAGATGGCGATATGCGCCCAAACACAACACATTCCCCAAACAGACTCTCCATCTTAGCCATAGCTAACTTGCTAGCGAACTTTCCATATTAGCTTACTTGCTAGCAAACTTTGCATCATCAGTCTAACTAGTTAAATAGTTGACATTACATGATGAACATTTTCGTATGGACATTCTGGTGGATGTTAATTTGTATGAGAGAAGCTTCAACTTCTGGGTATGTAGCATTGTGGCATAAAGCTTAGGTTAGTTGGTAACTCTGGCAGAAATCTCCAGTGTTCTTGTTCCATGTAGTTTCGTGTTGCAGCCACAGGGTTGCAGCAACAGCACGTAGACTAGCCTACAGGAAAGCTGTTGCGTATGAACTCATTCGGAATATTTTGAAAACGTAACAGCTAGATATTTGTCTTCTCATTTTGTAGACGAAAATGAAGAGAGATTTTATCTTAGTTCTTATTTCATGCAAAACATTTTAGTCTCGTCTTTTTTCGTCAACAATAATTCATCTTAAGATAGTCTTAGTCAGTGTTTCAGGACATTACTGCCGTCTCGTCATCGTCTCGTCTTAGTCATGAAAAAAAAGGTCGTTGACGAACATATTTCCTCTCGTCTGGTCTGACGAAATTAACACTATTGTACCTTTGACTTTTTTTGGATTTTCTCTTCGTTTTTTTACTCGAAATGATATGTTGTATGCTTATGAGTTATGCCGTAGCTGGTTAGCCTAAGACATGCTGTAAAACTCTTTAGATACGGATTTTTCCAAACGTCAATGGGACAAATGAATGGGAATCTTACATCCGGCACCTAACCACGTTTTGGCTGTGGGCGGGACTGTGCAGCTCTATTCCCTGCTACTTGAAAACAAATATCCTATTGCGTGCAGAGGGAATTTGAAAGACAACTGATTATCCCGCCCCTCGGACTGAGCACTGCGAACGGTGAGTGCCCAGACCCTACATTTTAATGTGGGTCTGGCTCACCAGGCTAAGGTGGTCCGCGAAAATTCTTCATTACAAATAGTGGTCCACACACACACAAAGTTTGAAAACCCCTGAACTAGGCTACCTCACAACACAGTTTGCCATGCAGAGAATAAGCTGCCAACACCCAAGGTATATAGTAATATATTAATAACAATTAATTTATTAATATAGCAATATAAGAGTCGCAATATTGATAATTAGAAATGCTTCCCAAGAAGCAACAGGAATGCAGTTACCAAAGATATAAGTAAAATAGTAAAACACCTGCTGTAAAGAGGAACAAAACCATTTCATCATAGCGATATATGATAGGGTACAAAAAAACAGTATGGGTATATCAATATTACAAATAACACATTGGTAAAAACAAACAAACAAAACAAGCGCGCAGTTGGGGCCCGGTGGTGCACAGGTAGCAGCTCTCTGAGCTGCAGGCAGGACAGCAACCGCTGAACGGCCCTCCAAACTCGCTGATGATCCAAGCGAGAACGTGTGTGTGTGTGTGTCAGTGTAAGTGTTGGTTCAAGTTACTCACGATCCACCGTCCCGACCTGGCGAATCCATAGACTGTATGGGCGAATCAGCTCGCAGCCGACCCTGGTGTTGGTTACCGCTCAGTCGTCCTCAAAGCTAGCCGTTCGCAGTCGCAGCCTGGTGGCTCTCTGGTGGGCCCAGCACCAGAGAACAGAATGCGCCCATGCAGCGTTGGCTAGCGGCAGTGAGATGCGACCTCAAACAAGGATCCTTTTTGGTTTTGGGTTGTATAACAATATCTGTTAATTTAACAATCTTAGCAGTAAAATATTTTTAGCTAAGAATCCATTTCATATATGGGAGACCTTAGAGATAAGGAAAAACATTGTTGCGTTTAGTTCTACCTCCGGTAGTGGTATCTCAAAAATGTGGGGCCATTGTCAGCCTATCAGCTCCTCTCCTGAGGCGTTCGAATGTTCAGAGAGCTCACCATTTCGCGGGCATTAAACATTTATAAATTATCATTGGACGATATAAAATTCAAATAAAAACACAGAGAACAAACAAATCTGATTGGTCTGTACCGAATTCCATATCAACATATTGCAAAAACATAAAGCATTATCATTGTATCAAAAATTAAGTAATCAAGTAACAAAAATTAAACAGTGCAGTGATAACCACTATAAACATATTTTACAGGTGCTTACATAAGGATGGGGTGGCATGGGGGGGGACTATAGAACAGGTGAACAGCTTTGCATGGTGTGCTACTGTTCTTAAAAATGGCCCAGACAAAGGAGATGGTAGTGGACTTCAGGAGAAGTGGCAAGGTTGCAGAGACTTTATATCCTAAATGTTATTTTTTTACTTGTGTGTGTGATAAGTGTTCATATATTTCTTGTAATTTCCCTTTGGGCATGAGTAGGCTACATCTATCTATCTATCTATCTATCTATCTATCTATCTATCTATCTATCTACCTACCTACCTACCTACCCAGAGCCATAACAGTCTATACTGCTGTAACTCCACTGCTGCTATTATTAATTGTTAACTTCCGGGAACTATTTGAGGCTTCCATGAGATGCCATTGTTGGAAAAAAGTGGAACATTAGCGTCAATGGAGTTGTCGCAACTCTACCTTTATATGGCTCTTTACTTACCTATCTATCTATCTATCTATCTATAGGACGCCTGTGACTTTGCACACTGCCCAAAACAAACGCCAGCAATCACCAACAGTTGGGTCAGTGCACACCATCAGTCTGTATTTGTTGGATGAAGTTTTTCGAGTTTGGCATGTCAGTCTTTAGTCTAGCCTACTCTCCTGGGCATGTGTGGAACGAGAAGTTGATTTTTATGAACATTCTAATGACATCAGTCAGCTTTAGAATGTTGGGGTTGGCTGGGCACTGTGGGCTAACCTGACCCTAGCCAGATGAATTTCGCTCCGCCTAGCTCCACTCATCCATCTGGAACCGATCCATTGAAGTGTTGCTTCAGAAGGCTGGGCCTAATCAAAAAATGCTTGCATATGATTGAATAAGCCACTTGTCCGTCATCTATTGACGTGCTACTTCAACCACTCACATCGAAGCCAACCCGTGACGCTGATAACAGTCTTTCCTAGCGTTCATGGGCTTCGGAAAAACCTTTCTCCGAGTGAAAACATCATCATTCCGCGTCATTCACGTCACTTAATGTGTGAGTCAGAGGTCGGAAACTGGGGCTAGATTTTGCTAACAGAGTTGCCCAGTTAGGCGCTTGTCATCACTTTTGTCGTCACGTTGTAGTTCGTTTGTAGTCCATGTGGCCTTTCATGTCCAACAGTTTTAATGTGAACTTGGGAATTTGCCGTTTTTGTCACTTGAAAGCTGCATATCATTCTTTCACGAGCATCTTACACTATATTTTAAGCAAATACAGTTGTTTGTTTAGGATTAGTGAGTGTATGTTTTAACCTTTGTTGTGGCATCCGTGTTTGTCACATGAACACTTGCTGTCGGAAAAACAAAGTAGCCATGGGGGCGGTGCTTGTCATTTCGAGGTGCCCTGAATGCACCATCACAGTCGCTTCTACGCTATGTCACATCTATGAAACTCCTGCTATGTCACATCTATGAAACTCCCGCCCTGCGTCCTGATTGGCTGTACCATAAAATCGGTTGCAGAAATCACTCTCAATGGAAGAGCTCCCAGATGGATGTGAGTGAAGCTAGGCGGAGCTAAGCGGAACGAAATTCATCTGGCTAGGGTCAGGTTAACTGTGTGGGCAGTGTACAGCAAAGATTCTAGAGCGGAGCTCACCAGAGGTTATCGTCAATGGCTACCATGGAGCCAGTAACGTTACAAGAGGAGAAAGATGTTGACGACTGCAATGACCAAACTTCTTTCACCCAGGCAAGTACATCTATTAACTTTGATTTGCTAGTTTTTCAAGCCAGCCCATATTTACTCAAAGTAGCCTATACGTTTCTTTAGGTTAGTTAATACTTATAATACCTAATGTGACGTTTGCTAATGTGAAGTTATCTGTTGATACATTAATGTTAACATTAGCAGCTAGCACTAGCTGCTAGTCTAGTTCTAGCACAGCGTTTCTCAAACTGTGAGACATGCCAGGTGGGGCGCGAACTGACGTGAAAAACAGGAGTTATTTATTTTTTATTTTTATCTGTAGCCTGGGCCCAGGTAGCACCCGATGCGCAATGGACGCACTGTGTTATTCACAGGGAAGCGCTCGTGTCAAGGCAGCTTAGTTAGTCCCGACCTATATGACATTTTGAACGTTGTTGTGAGAGTGGTGAATTTCATCAAAACCCGGCCCTTAAAAGCGCGTCTATTCTCCGCACTTTGCGAAGAGATGGTAGCTGACCAAAAGGCTGTACTGTTTCACAGCGAGGTTCCCGAGGTAAAGTGCTGTCGCGCCTGTTTGAGCTCCGAGTCGCCTCTTCTTGGAGGAAGAGCGCATGTTTGAATCTGCAAGCACGTTCACTAATGAACATTTCTTGACGAAGCTGGCCTATCTTAGCGATATATTTGATAGCCTATATCTTAGCGATACATTTGAGTTAAATGTCCAGTTACAAGGCAAAGACAAGCACCTACCTCACCTAGCAAATAAGATTACTACATTCACCAAAAAAACTTATGGGACAGGCGCCTCGATCGTGACAGTATTATGCCTTTGAGATTTCTGAATCGCTGAATTTCGAAATCGCTGAAACGTCTGATTGGGAGCCACTCTTGTGATCCCATGTATTAAACAGTAGGCCTACATCACATCCCTGCAAAGTTTATTTCAAAAATATTTCCCAACCAGCAGTGCACAGTATGACTGGATTATGGATCCATTTAATGCAGCATGTTGGTATTTCATTGGATATATAGTACAATGCTGTAAAATGGCCTATGCTTCCTAATATGTTGCTGGAAAACAGAAATATGTGTGTTATGTATTTATTTATTATTATATCTGCAGCACCAGCTGATTTTAACTCTGTTGAAGAGGATATATTTAGAACTTGTCATTATTTCAATAAATTAAGTTTAAGCTTGACCTACCACTTTCTTAGAGCGATGAGGGACAGGTGGGGCTCGAGAATGCCCCCTTGATCAAAGTGGGGAATGAAAGAAAAAGTTTGTTTGTTTTTATTTATACATTTGAAGTGATTTATGTTTATGCTATAACTTGTATTTGTTTTTTTTTCTGTTTGTTTGTTTTTTCATAGGAATTGCCCCTAGGAAACAATCTTGAGTTGAAACCTATAATTATCAGTGGTCCAATTGTTAGGAGAAAACAGTTTCTACACTATCTTGGCATGGTTTTGGACCAGTTCTGGCTGCATTCCAGGGATATCCAGGCAAGGCAGCTTGATTTGTCATTTGACACCCAATGAATTATTGATTTGATTGAAACGTCTATAGGAACAGAAACAGAATCTATGATTTACAATGTTTAACTAAGAAGAAGTCATGTCATGCTGGGGCTTCATGAGGTGGCAATTTTTATTTCTATATTTGTTTTTAGCTATAGTTTAGCATCTCTCTGAAAAGAAACAATATAATCTGCAATAGATTCAACACATACTGTACAAATGCACTGCATATAAGACTTTGCATACAGTATATAAAATAACAGGTATTACAATAACAATGTAATTGTAGATTACACACCAGCACCTGCACACACAGGTATTCAATAACAATAAATAGCAAATAAATATCTGGGTTCTGACAGCATAATGCACAGTCACTAATGTATTGCACAGGATGCACTGGAATCGATATAGTTAGATTAGGTAGTCAGTGGTGTTACTCACAACAGTGCGTTATTAGAGTGAAGAAGTGGTGGGCAGGGTGATATGAGTCTTTGATGATGTTTGGGGCCCCTGCATTGGCACTGGGATTTAGGAGGGTGTGCAAAGTTGGTGTGAGGGATTGCAAAAAAAGTATTTTTTTTTTTTTAAGAAAATGTCCTCTGTTCTCTTGGGGTGATTTTTTTAAAGGTTTAATTTTCTTTGCAATAGTTTTGCATTCTGAGGGAATGCATGACTTACAGTAATACAAAGTAAAAGTAGCTAAAAAAGAACCCACAGGACATTTTAGGGGCTCCGTAGTTTTAATTTCCAGTGTTCAGCAACTAAATAAATGTTCAGAGTGTCCTGGAAACACAGGATCAATTCAATAGGCATATATCAGGCAATGCCATTATTGTAGAATAGAAATAGCCTATTACGGTGGTAGTGTAGTGGTTAAGGAGCTGGGCTAGCGTGCAGTAGCCTGAAAGTTGTTGGTTCAAGTCACTTTGGTCAAGAACTGTCTGCTAAATGTAATGTAATGTTAATGTAATGTAATTACATTTTTCCACAAAAAGCATAAACTAGCTTAACATATAACAGAATTATTAACACAAAATAAGTGTGGAAGTTGAGAGGAAAATAAGGCATTGTGTATATTATGAAGAACACTGAACGTAATCTCTGTTTCATGTAGTCAAAACGGTCGACGATCATTGAATTACTACCTGTTTTTGCCTGTGGTGCGGTGGAGACTAATGACCTTTATTCAGTTCAGGAAATTGTGAATAAGGTATTTCCATATTATAGAGATATTATGTGATGGAGCATTATATAACAGTTAGGTCTGATTGAAGGAGTTAATTTACTAATTCAATTCATTCAATCACTTTGTATTGTGCAAATCAGCATCATAAGTGTATCAAGTGGAATTAAATAAAAATCGAATAAAAATTCCGAGTGGGGATGTGTCACTCATTGAATGCCTCTCGTCCAATCAGAAATGAATACATAATTTGACCAGACCTAACTGTTGTATAATACATAATTATGTGATTATTTATATGAGTTTAGATGTGTGATGATAACATTGAGTTAGCCCTGACTACATGATCTACATGGACTGTGATATGAAACAGGTTTTAAGATTAAAAAGCCATTAAAAAAACGTATTTTGATGTGGGTAGATGGATGTGAACTGTGGAGACTATGATGACTTCAAGCCCATGCACAGGGCCGCTGAGTGTGGCAATATTGAAATGGTGACGTACCTGATGAAGAAGGGTTCGTCTTGGCAACTGATGAATCACTTCGGCGAGAACCCCTTATCCCTGGCCATCAAGAACAGGTAGATCATATGAATGGATGACAGATGTCATATTTTACCTCAAAAGGTGAAAAATGGTGTGGTGATTTAATTCTTACTGTACACACAAGATCTGTTTGGACCCTGCTGAAAGATGGGCAAAAAAATTCACTGGACATGCCACATTTTTGTTTTGTCATTTTGTCTTTTTCAAACAAACTAGGCCAAATCAGATATTTGTACCTTACCCAAGAGAGAGGCACAAGTAGTTGCTCATAGGCCAAAAACTAACTTGACTCATACGCAGAGTACTCATGCATCACATTTGTTAATCATCAGCAGTCTGCAAAATGCTACTGCTGTGATTTCTCCTTGCTCTCCTCACCCGCACCCCCACTCTGTCATATCTATGTCATAGGGTACTTAGATAAATGAAGCAAATATAGCCCCATAAGCTTGGTTCCATATGCTCTGATCAGTTTCATTCCATAAAGTGAGATACAAATTGTGACTGATCTGATTAAAGCTCAAGAAGGAGTAGGTCAAATTTAACTTACAGAATTCGTTTAGACATCAATATTGTGTTGGATGTACTGTAATGTGGATCAAACTAGAAGTCCACTTGGAGAGTGCAAACCTCCGCTAACAGCACATCTGCATACCTAATATGTAAGTGAACTGAAAGTCCAGTGAAGGAGAATGAAGCCATACAGCTCTTCTATTAGGAGGTTTATCACTCTGAGTTAACTTACCCAGGTTTGTCACTAAACCATTAGGGTGGTCCTTATCAAGTCCAACTTTTTTTTTTGCAAAATGTTAGTGTCTTAACGTCTTAAACTGTTCCTTTTAACTTCAAAATTAGAAATATGCAAACATTTTGACAAAAAAAATATATTTAGAGGTAGCTCAATCATGTGGAAGATTGCCTATGTGGAAGCTGTGCTGCGTTATTGTGATATGCAAGTAATATTAAAAGTTGCTGCAAATGAACTACATTTTATTGAAATCAGAGCAACACTGACATGACAACAATGACAACAATCTCAAAAAAAGCACAAAGTTTTCAACAATCCCTCATTTCTGATACTCAGTAGCCAGTGTTGACTTTTTGCAGTCTGGATAGATCCGACAGTGATCTTCCATTCTAATAGATGGCAGATTTGATCCAACTAATTCTGGTATGGATCAAATAAACTTCACTTCTTGTTTTTGCCATGATTTTGCTCTTGGTACACAACACAACTGCAAGCAAAGCTGGGCAAGTAATGGTGAAGATGCCTTTTCCTCATATAGTTCTGTAGCACATATTTGGGGTTCCGTGGATACAATTGTTTGAATGTTTTAATGAAGACCAAAAAATGTGCTCTAAACCCAAACAAAAAAGGTGATCATCAATAGAAATATGTATTGATTCCACCAGGAAATGTAAATCTGCTAAACCGGGTCATGGATGGATTAATTTGGATTTAGTTTCTACAATAAGTAAACTGAGATATGTATGTAAAATATGTATCTAAAAGATATGGAGATTGTTTTGGAATTTTACTAGCCAGTTACAATGCCAATTCAAATAATCTGTTTTTATGAAAATCATCAAACAGAAAATCATCTGAAAGTTTAAAGCTATTGAGCCACCAGTAATTATTATGTTATGAAATCCTCTAGGAACAGAGTGAAAAGGTCTATAGGGTGCTGTGATCACATCCATATTATAATCTCAGGAACAGACCTAAGCCACTTACATAACACAAACCCAGCCAACGTTGCCCACTTTCTGTTATTGTACTGCACAGTAAAAAAATAACCCTGTCCTAAAATATGATCGCTTACTGTACGTACACACCGCCGCCAACTTGAGCTGCAAAAGATACAGGAAGTCCTTAATTTTCAATGGAAGCCGGCTTCTCTCAGCTGCAAGAAGCGGCAAATCTGTTGGCATCGCGTTTTGGGCGTCTTGAGCGACCAGAGCGTCAAGCAGAAAGTTGAAAGTTGGTCAACTTTATGCTAATGAGCTATGATGCGGTTCAGCGGCAAACGACCAGCAACGTAGAATTCTGCCACGTCAGAGCGGCCAGAGCTTTTTTGGATCTCAAGTTGGCAGCGGTGTGTACGTACAGTTAGTCAGGAGGTCTGTCAAATACAGACCTTGTCCAGACCATTACAAAGAACTGATGATCCAAGCTGAACATGCGTTTGGTTTAATGGAAAACCAGCACAGCATTGCTTTCTTTTCTGATTTTGCAGGCATTTTGATCTCATCAAGTTTCTGAAACTGCATCACGCCGTCCTCAAGATGCCACTAGTGAGAGCAGCAATGCGCCTGCAACAGTAAGAATTTAACATTGTTTCCCCATGAACATCCTTGTGTCGTTTCAAAAATGAAATGTTTTTAAGAAATCCATAAATATCATACTAAAGTTTGTAAACAGAACATAATTCAGACCAAACGTGCACCTCGGGTTTTAGAGGTTGGGTGGTCAACTGTTGAATAAGCTTAGCAAGCACTGCTCCATACTGTTGTTTTCATTCAGAGTTTTTGTAAATTGCATTCAAATTGAATTTGAATTGCATTGCCATTCTGTCTCTTCATTTCTGTCTCTGTTTCTTACTCTGACCCTTGCCTCTCAGAGCTGTGGCCAAGAGGGACTTCTCCGCATTGTACGCTTGGTCCCTGGCTGAGCTGGACATGGATGAAAAGGACTACAATGGCCGCACAGCCATGCACCTGGCTGTGCGCATGCGTGACAAACAGCTTGTGCAGATTCTGTTGCGCTATGGGGCCACGCCTTTGGTGAGCTCACGCTGCTGTCTGCTGTCCAGTATAACATTAAATGCACATAAACATTTCACTCACTGTAATACTTTTTAATGTGATTAGTGGGTGAGTGAGTACTGTCTATTATTGCCATGTGAATGAAATGGATAATCAATAACAATTGTGAAATATAGCCGCAAGCGGCAATGGCGGGCCCGAGCACCTGCGGGCCGCAACCCGTGACATTTCGGAACCCAACAAAGCACCGACGTGGTGCGCTTCTGAAATGTACATATTTGATGTGTGTGCTAATCTGATTAATCTGATGCATCTGATGGTGATTTCCAACAGACGTGGAAAAAACACATTCCTTATCTTGCCAATTGGTGGCGCTATGTAAGGCATGTTAATAAGACATTTGAATTTCATCATCATGATATCTAATTTTGTGTAAAATTTCAGATAAATCAGTCAAAGCATTGAACATTTTTGGCACATTTCCTGCTTGGCCAGATGGTGGCGCTATGCTAGGCATGTGAATTACACATGTGAATATAATCACAATAATGATATCCAATATTTTGTAAAGTTTCAGATCAATCAATAAAGGCATTGCCAATTTCTGCCACATGTTCCTGCTTGGCCAGGTGGTGGCGCTATGCCAGGCAGGTCTATTGGGTGTCTGGATAGCATCATAATCATGATATCTATTAACCTGAGAAGTTTCAGACCATTCATTCAATGCACTGTGATTTATGACACATTTCCTCTTTATGTGGTGAGATATTAAAACCATAATATATTACAACATATCAAAAATCCCTTCACAATTTAACATCAGCAACATCTTGGCATGATGTTTGCCAAATTTCACATGAATCTGACAAACCGTCTAGGAGCAGTATGTTAAAATTGATCATGTGACATCAGTGTAATTGTCATTCTTTCTGTTGCCAGTTGGTGGCGCTATGCCAAACATGCATTATGGGCATGTGAATATTATCATTAACATGGTCTTCAATGACCTGTGAAATATAAAACATTTCAAGCCATGCATGGTGAATTATGACACATTTATTGTTTATGTGGAAGGGCATTAAAATTAATAATTTCGCCATTTCGTCAAATTACAACATATCAAAAAAAGGCTTCACAATTTATAATCAGGAACATCTCGGCGTCATGTATACGAACTTTGACATGAATCGGATCAACCGTCTAGGAGGAGTACGTTAAAATTGATCATGTCCACAAAGCACAAAATCTCAATTACCTCACTTCCTGTGGGCGTGGCTAATGGCATGTTAATACAAAAGTTGTTTGTTTTTGGGAGTTACATACACCCCCCAAATTTGGTGTGTGTATCTAAAACTATATGCCAACCACAAGTCACAGTGACATAAGGGGGCGCTAGCGAGTCTCTGGGCCATACCCGGGGCCAAGCTTTTTTACCTAGCTGCTTTGTGTGACACCTGATGTGTGTGCCAAATTTCAAGACTTTTCGATTATGTTAACCACCTCAAAATATTTGCCAACCACGGGATCAGTCACCTAAGGGGGCCCTAGCGAGTCCCTGGGCCACGCCCGGGGTCAAGCTCTTGTACCTAACTGCGATGCGTGACACCTGACGTGTGTGCCAAATTTCAAGAGTTTTCGACCATGTTAACTACCTCAAAAACAGGAGAGCAAAAAAGTGGAATAACAATAATAAATATAACCGCAAGCGGTGATTTACGGGGTCCGAGCAAAACGAACATGAGGTAGCATAGCTTTTTAGTTTTACATACGCTTTGATTGTTTGGGCCCAATTGTTCAAAAGAAACGTGATTGGATTTCGGTTATCGGATTTCAGTTACCGGATTTCGGCTATCGGATTGGATCAAATCTTGAAAATGGCTTGTTCAAAGGGAAACAAGGATCCTGAAATTGGATTAGATCACATAATCTATTCTTGGTTTTGATCTGGATAAAACCTTCACTTTGTGTTGTTCAAAACTTTTGAGTTGGATTGGAATAAATTTGATGCATAAAATTAGGATTACCCTGTGCTGTAACGTTATAGTGTGCTAACCTCCACAACCTAATAGTATTCTAACAATACCCTATTCTAGTGTGCTAACCTCCACAACCCAACAGTATTCTAACAGTAGTATTCTAGTGCGCTAATCTCCACAACTCAATAGTATTCTAACAATACTCTATTCTACAGGACTATGCATTTGTCATGGATAAGATGAAGCGTCTGTTAATGGAAGGCAGTGTTTCCCACAGAATGGAATTGTATTTGTGGTGGTAGGTGAAGGGGGGTGGGGGTGGGTTCTGTGTTGGAGTCAATAAGATGAACAACCTATAATTATGCAGTTATACTTGCCTTGCACGACAAGTCCTGTCAAGTAGCTGTAACGTTATAGTGTGCTAACCTCCACAACCCAACAGTATTCTTAACAGTATTCTATTCTAGTATGCTAACCTCCACAACCCAGCTGAAGGAACTGTAGGGGGCGATGTGGGTCGAGGTAGAGTGAGTGTGTGGCGAGCAGGCAGAGCCTCGGTCAGAAGGCTCAATGGTATGAAGTGATGACACGGAGATGGCAGGTTTCGGTGCAACACAAGTGAACTTTATTTGAGTTTCAATTCATCTGTTCTTTTGTTCTTTACTTGTATGTGTGCTGCATCAAAGAGGAAACAAACAGAAAATGGAGTAATCAGTGAAATGGGGTAAATCAGTACAGATCCCAACTCCCAAACAAACCAATTGACATTTGAACAATAAACTGAAATCATATGGCTATATAAGGTACAACTAAACAATACTTGACATCCCAAGTCAACCAACATCACCTAATCATCTCTCACATGGGACTCCAACACACCAAACCAACAAACAAAGACCTTAACTATACACATGATGGCAGAGCTACTCTACAAACTGATAAACATCACAAAAGTCATAGTGAGGGTCATTAAAGTGATGACTTATGTTAACTCAAAGACGCACACAAAGCAGGACACACTGGAGTGCTGAGTTGAGATGAACAAAAGAGTGAACGGAGGGCGAGCAAACAATTTATCCTGGTCTGAGCCCCTGCTCCGGAGCTACAGGGTTTCCCAGCAGGTAAACTGGGTGTGGTTTGGTGACAGAGCCAAACAATCCAGCAATTTCTCCACAGCACCTCCTTACACTGACAGGCTTTGGAAAGATTTGCAAAGATTTGGAAAAGATTTTTGAAAGACTACAGTCTCAGACCCTCTCACATCTAAAGACAAGTAGTAGAGTTTTAAGTCACAGACTATGATTTTGCAATGACTAGGGATCTTGCAGGGTCACTATTTACAAGACTGCAACACGATTCCTTTAAATTATTACCCATCATGCAATAGATAAACAGGAACTGAAAATTATAGCCTACTAAACTCAAAGTCGTATTTTCGTGTTTCTGCAGCATTGTTTCATGCGTGACATCCTTAACCGATACAGAGTTGTTCTGTCAAGTGGAAGAGCCGACTAAATATGTATAAGAAATGACAAATATTATAAGAATAACAAATAATTATAGGCTACAGCTGTGTCGGAGTCAATAAGAAAAACAGCCTATAATTATACAGTTACACTACAAGTCCATATTGACAAGTAGCTGTAATGTAATAGTGTGTTAACCTCCACAACCCAACAGCATTCTATTGTAGTATGCTAACATCCACAACCCAACAGTATTCTAACACTAATTAATTCTGGGGCAATAAGACATTTGTAGAGAAGAATACTAATGGATGAAATATAAATATGATAGACTTTATGATGAAGGAAAAATAGTAAACAAAGAAGTTCCCCTGAATGTCATAGAGTGTCTCGGCATTGTGATTCTTGACAACTGATGAGTGTGAATGTTGATTGGCTGATGTCATTCAGGTGCTGTTCAATGGTGTGAATCTTCAATAACCAATAGCATGTGCAGCTTGATCCTGAAGTTCTAATGGGGATTCGAACACTCAACCTAAGAAACACCAGTACAAGGCATTATCCCACTGAGCCACTAACAATCATACACATTGGGCAGTCACATTCAAATGGTGAAAATGTGTGTTGGTAAACACACAAGAAAAACTCCAAGCATACATTTGACAATAAAATGAAGGGCTTTCCTAAAAGAGTACACCTGAAATCTTTTTGAAATTCTGGGGCAATTAGACATTTGTAGAGAAGAACACTAATGGATGAAATATAAATATGATAGACTTAATGATGAAGGAAAAATAGTGAACAAAGAAGTTCCCCTAAATGTCAGAGTGTCTCGGCATTCTGATTCTTGGCAACTAATGACTGTGTATGTTGATTGCCTGATTTCATTCAGGTGCTGTTCAATGGTGTGAATCTTCAATAACCAATAGTATTCGAGCTAGAGCCTAAAGCACTACCAGGGATTCGAACTCTCAACCTAACAAACATCAGCACTAGGCATTATCCCACTGAGCCACTGACAATCCTACATATTTGGCAGTCACATTCACATGGTGAAAAGGTGTGTTGGCAAACACACAACATCAAGAAAATTCCTAGCATACATTTGACAATAGAATTAAGGGCTTTATAAAAAAGAGTACAGATCTGAAAATGTGCACTGTTAATGGTATCCACATAATGATGGTTGTATGGTTGTTCACCAAGGAAAAGAAATTACTCATATAGGAATATAGGTGATATAGGAGAAATGGGCTGAGTGGTCGAACTTTATTGGTCTATATCTCTGAAATGGAAAAACATATCCAAATTATTTTGATAACTTTTGTGAGGCTTTGTCTAAACATTGTCTGTGAGAATTTTGGTGAAGATTTGATAATTTTTGAAGTATGTGAAACTTTTTATGATGTTTGGCTTTTCTCTGAAATTGTGGCAAAAGTAAACATTTTTAGAGCATAAGACCAGGGTGAAAAAGATGCATCTGAATGTAGAGATTAATATCATGAAAGAATTTTGAGTCTAGGTCAATCTGGTAAGGAGAAATAAGCATTTTTGACAAGAGCGCCACCTTTGGGTGCAGTACCCCAAATTTTGGGTTATGGGTAGTGGGGGGTACTGGTAACAATACTTGAAAATGTTTAGTTTCTAGGACTTACGGTTTATAGGAATATAGGTGATCTAGGAAAAATGGCCTAAGTGGTCTAACTTTATTAGCCTATATCTCTGAAATGGAACAAAATATCAAAATTCTGATCCATAACTTTTGTGAGGCTTGGTCTAAACATTGTCTGTGAGAATTTTGGTGAAGATTTGATTATTTTTGAAGAGTGTGAAACTTTTTATAATGTTTGGCTTTTCCATGAAATTGTGTCAAAAATAAACATTTTTAGACCATAAGACCAGGACCAAAAAGATGCATCTGAGTTTAGAGATTAATATTATGAAAGAATTTTGAGTCTAGGTCAATCTGGTAAGGAGAAATTAGCATAATTAACTTTTTTTTCCAACAGCGCCACCTTTGGGTGCAGTACCCCAAATTTTGGGTTATGGGCAGAGGGGGGTACTGGTAACCATACCTGAAAATTTGAAGAGTTTTGGAGTTACGGTTTAGGCAGCAGTATGACTTTTACAGAATTTTGGCCAAAAATGAACGGTACAGAAACAATAGGGGTCCTGCAGCTACGCTGCTCGGACCCCTAATAATAATAAATATAGCCGCAAGCGGCAATGGCGGGCCCGAGCACCTGCGGGCCGTAACCCGTGAAATGTCGGAATCCAACAAAGCACCGACGTGGTGCGTTTGTGAAATGTACATATTTGATGCGTGTGCTATTTTATTTTCTGCCACATGTACTCGCTTGGCCAGGTGGGGGCGTAATGCAAGGCAGGCCCATTGGGTGTCATCATAATCATAATATATATTAACCTGAGAAATTTCAGACCATTCATTTTAAGCAAAGAACATTTCTGATACACTTTTTGGTTGGCCAGATGGTGGCGCTATGTTAGGCATTGAAATTACACATGTGAATATCATGACAATAATGATATCCAAAATGTTTGTACACTTTCAGATCAATCACTTAAAGCCTGTGTTGCAGGTTAAACACCACTGTTGATTAATGGGTACATAAAGCACTCAATATATGTATATCATTTTAAAAATGTCTCCAAATGGTGTTAAATGCCAGTTTTTGTTGTTTTTAGCATTAGCTGGTTTTTTGTACGCAATTCGGTGATGACGTCACTTTGGGGACTACTTGATCTGCGCTTCATTCATTTCAATGCATTTCAATGGACATCGCGGTTACACTTTCAACATAAAGTTTGTATATTTACACTTCGAATTTCGTCACAGCATTTATATCACAGCTACCATATGATCTACCAATGGTAATAACGGTGCCTGATATCAATTTAGTATTTTCTCTGAATTTCGGGAGGTCTCGTTTTGGAGGGTATATGTTTTACATTCATTCCTATGGGAAACGGTCGCGGTTACACTTTCAACATAAAGTTTGTATATTTACACTTCGAATTTCGTGAACAGCACCGAATGAAAGTCAACATGTTCTTTATATCTAGTGATAGTGATCATGTCGTTAGTTCAGATAAGTAGGCTACCGGGCAAACTTAGTCAGAAGATCAGAATATGAAGCATCATGATAGCTAGCTGGGCTAACTTTTTAGTCCCACCTGTGAGCCACCCCAGTTACTTAGCTTCTAGCCGCCGCCGATTAGGCTGGTCGTGTCTTCAGCATGAATATTTTCGATAACTACTGCTCGTGATTGATTGCCATTGACATCGTCAGGGTACGGCTTACCAAAGAGGGAGATAATATGGGCAAGTCGCAGTTTTGCAGGTGCTTGTGTGGGCTGTGCCGTCCCGATGGAAACTGTGGTGGAGAGCTGCAGTAACTAGGGAAGCGAGTGCATTTTGGCCGCTGGTCGAGGAGCTCCCCTGTGACCAGCATAATGACATGATCTATCTAGCTATCTATCTGTCTATATACATATCTAGGCTATCTATAGCCTATATATTTATCTATAATCTGCGCTATCTACTGCTGAACAATACCTTACTCGTCTCTCTTTACTCCTCTCTCGTTATTCTCAAGGGTCTCAAGGTGGGCTTTGGTCTGTAGTCTCCCCAAGGTGACGTAATGCAATGCATTGTGGGGGAAAGGAGAATCACTTCAAATGCTGTGAAATATTACCTGCTTTTTCGTATTATATTCCGTTTTGTGATACCCAACAACATCAAATACAATGGATAACAGTTTAAATGTTTATTATCAACAAGCAAATTGTGCAAATTCGTTGGAAAATGAACCCTGCAACACGGCCTTTAAGGCATTGTCCATTTCTGGCACATTTCCTGCTTGACCAGGTGGTGGCGCTATGCCAGGCAGGCCCATTGGGTGTCTGGATATCATCATAATCATGATATCTATTAACCTGAGAAGTTTCAGACCATTCATTCAATGCACTGTGATTTATGACACATTTCCTCTTTATGTGGTGAGATATTAAAATCATATCAAATATATAACATATCAAAAATCCCTTCACAATTTAACATCAGCGACATCTTGGCATAATGTTTGCCAAATTTCACATGAATCTGACAAACTGTCTAGGAGGAGTATGTTCAAATTGATCATGTGAAATCAGCATAATTGCCATTCTTTCTGTTGCCAGTTGGTGGCGCTATGCCAAACATGCATTATGGGCATGTGAATATTATCATTAACATGGTATTCAATGACCTCTGAAATTTTAAACATTTCAAGCCATGCACGATGAATTATGACACATTTACTGTTTGTGTCGAAGGGTATTAAAAATCATAATTTCGCCATTTCGTCAAATTACAACATATCAAAAAAAGGCTTCACAATTTAGAATCAGGAACATCTCGGCGTCATGTATACCAACTTTGACAAGAATCGGATCAACCGTCTAGGAGGAGTACGTTAAAATTGATCATGTCCACAACGCACAAATTCTCAATTACCTCACTTCCTGTGGGCGTGGCTAATGGCATGTTAATACAAAAGTTGTTTGGTTTTGGGAGTTACATACACCCACCAAATTTGGTGTGTGTATCTAAAACTATATGCCAACCACAAGTCACAGTGACATAAGGGGGCGCTATGGAGTTCCTGGGCAACGCCCGGTGCCAAGCTTTTATCCTTGTCTATTCACTGTATAACTTGATGTGTGTGCCAAATTTCATGCGTTTTCACCCATTGGAAGCACTTCTTTTGGCATCATGATTAATCACATATTTCATCACATATTAGTCTGCACAAAATCCCAAATACCTCACTTCCTGTTGGGCGTGGCTAATGCAGTGTACATACGAAAGTCGTTCATCTGGGGGAGATACAGACACCTACCAAATTTGGTGTTTGTAGCTGAAAGTATATGCCCACCACGGGATCAGTCATCTAAGGGGGCGTAAGGGGGCGCTAGCGAGTCTCTGGGCCATACCCGGGGCCAAGCTTTTTTACCTAGCTGCTTTGTGTGACACCTGACGTGTGTGCCAAATTTCAAGACTTTTCGATTATGTTAACCACCTCAAAATATTTGCCAACCACGGGATCAGTCACCTAAGGGGGCGCTAGCGAGTCCCTGGGCCACGCCCGGGGTCAAGCTCTTGTACCTAACTGCGATGCGTGACACCTGACGTGTGTGCCAAATTTCAAGAGTTTTCGACCATGTTAACCACCTCAAAAACAGGAAAGCAAAAAAGAAGAATAACAATAATAATACTCGATAATAATAATAATAATAATAATAATAATCCTTACAAAAACAATAGGGCCTTGCGCCCTTCGGTGCTCGGGCCCTAATAATAATAATAATAATCCTTACAAAAACAATAGGGCCTTGCGCCCTTCGGTGCTCGGGCCCTAATAAATAATCCTTACAAAAACAATAGGGCCTTGCGCCCTTCGGTGCTCGGGCCCTAAATATAGCCGCAAGCGGCAATGGCGGGCCCGAGCACCTGCGGGCCGCAACCCGTGACATGTCGGAATCCAACAAAGCACCGACGTGGTGCGTTTGTGAAATGTACATATTTGACGCGTGTGCTATTTGCTTTTGTATTTGATTTTCTGCCACATGTACTTGCTTGGCCAGGTGGGGGCGCAATGCAAGGCAGGCCCATTGGGTGTCATCATAATATATATTAACCTGAGAAATTTCAGACCATTCATTTTAAGCAAAGAACATTTCTGGTACACTTTGTGGTTGGCCAGATGGTGGCGCTATGTTAGGCATGGAAATTACACATGTGAATATCATCACAATAATGATATCCAAATTTTTTGTAAACGTTCAGATCAATCAGTTAAGGCATTGTCCATTTTCTGGCACATTTCCTGCTTGACCAGGTGGTGGCGCTATGCCAGGCAGGCCCATTGGGTGTCTGGATATCATCATTATCATAATATCTATTAACATGAGAAGTTTCAGACCATTTATGCAAAGCATAGAGCATTTCTGGCACATTTCCTGCTTGGCCAGATGGTGGCGCTATGCTAGGCCTGTGAATTACGCATGTGAATATCATCACAATAATGATATCCAATATTTTATAAAGTTTCAGATCAATCACTTAAGGCATTGTCCATTTCTGGCACATTTCCTGCTTGGCCAGGTGGTGGCGCTATGCCAGCTAGGCCCATTGGGTGTCTGGATATCATCATAATCATGATATCTATTAACCTGAGAAGTTTCAGACCATTCATTCAATGCACTGTGATGTATGACACATTTCCTGTTTATGTGGTGAGATATTAAAATCATATCAAATATATTACAACATTCAAAAATCCCTTCACAATTTAACATCAGCGACATCTTGGCATAATGTTTGCCAAATTTCACATGAATCTGACAAACCGTCTAGGAGGAGTATGTTCAAATTGATCATGTGACATCAGTATAATTGTCATTCTTTCTGTTGCCAGTTGGTGGCGCTATGCCAAACATGCATTATGGGCATGTGAATATTATCATTAACATGGTCTTCAATGACCTGTGAAATTTTAAAAATTTCAAGCCATGCATGGTGAATTATGACACATTTATTGTTTATGTGGAAGGGCATTAAAATGAATAATTCCGCCATTTCGTCAAATTACAACATATCAAAAAAAGGCTTCACAATTTATAATCAGGAACATCTCGGCGTCATGTATACCAACTTTGACATGAATCGGATCAACCGTCTAGGAGGAGTATGTTAAAATTGATCATGTCCACAACGCACAAAATCTCAATTACCTCACTTCCTGTGGGCGTGGCTAATGGCATGTTAATACAAAAGTTGTTTGGTTTTGGGAGTTACATACACCCACCAAATTTGGTGTGTGTATCTAAAACTATATGCCAACCACAAGTCACAGTGACATAAGGGGGCGCTATGGAGTTCCTGGGCAACGCCCGGTGCCAAGCTTTTATCCCTGTCTATTCACTGTATCACTTGATGTGTGTGCCAAATTTCATGCGTTTTCACCCATGGGAAGAACCTCTTTTGGCATCATGATTCATCACATATTTCATCACATATTAGTCTGCACAAAATCCCAAATACCTCACTTCCTGTTGGGTGTGGCTAATGCATTGTACATACGAAAGTCGTTCATCTTGGGGAGATACAGACACCTACCAAATTTGGTGTGTGTAGCTGAAAGTATATGCCCACCACGGGATCAGTCATCTAAGGGGGCGTAAGGGGGCGCTAGCGAGTCTCTGGGCCATACCCGGGGCCAAGCTTTTTTACCTAGCTGCTTTGTGTGACACCTGATGTGTGTGCTAAATTTCAAGACTTTTCGATTATGTTAACCACCTCGAAATATTTGCCAACCACGGGATCAGTCACCTAAGGGGGCGCTAGCGAGTCCCTGGGCCACGCCCGGGGTCAAGCTCTTGTACCTAACTGCGATGTGTGACAAATTTCAAGAGTTTTCGACCATGTTAACTACCTCAAAAACAGGAAAGCAAAAAAGTAGAATAACAATAATAATACTCAATAATAATAATAATAATAATAATCCTTACAAAAATAATAGGGCCTTGCGCCCTTCGGTGCTCGGGCCCTAATAACCTGCTATTTGGGAGTGAGAAAAAATCTAGCTTGATTTGGATGATGGCAATGTGTTCATTAGGTATCAAATGTAGACCTATTTTATTTTTTTGTAGGTAACTATTTTCTGTAACACCTTAAATATGAATTGTATTGATGCAGGGCCAAGCGATGAAGAGAGATATGCATCTGGTGTTCCACTAGCTGGCCAGGCTATTGTTGTGCTTCTGGTCTGAAGCTCACTGAAAATGTAGCCCATCAAAATATCATCTAAATACTACAGCACATTGTGAACTTTAACTTAATGGAGGTTTATATGTTCTCAATCACTGTCCCAGAATTCAGGCGTTGGCTGGGTTTTGTATAAGATTTGAAAATGTTTCATTACATATAACGGCTGAAGGACATTTTTTTTCTTTCTTTTTTTGATAACTTCTCTTCACCACTCTTCCTTGTCTCTCATGCCCTCATCTCAGGAGAGGGATATCTGGAACCAGACTCCACTGGATGAGGCTCGCAAACATAACTTGGATGGAATCCTGACGCTCTTTCATCCACGCTTCACTGTGCAGTTTCCCAACAAACAAGCCTATTTGCAGCACATACCAAATAAGAAGCTGGAAACTGACATATGATGTCACACTGGCCCTATTTAAAAGGACAGAAGGGCATAGTCAGAGATAACATATTTCTAATTTATTTAACATAAGTTATTTTTGTGTGTTATTCAGCCATGTTTTAGCCATAATGCATTGAATCTTGATAGGAGTAACCAGAAGTCGATATTGTAAGATTTTCAATAAATCTGTGATATTTTCAAAAATAAAAATGGTTTCTTTGCAGAATGGCGTATAATCTCTGTGCTGCAGAGTAGCATTAAATTCAGCCCTCTGTTTTGAATTATTAATTATATTTACTTCTGCATTTGTTTGCATGTAGCATGTGAATGAATATAGAGTTTACTGGAAATATTTCTTATCGTTGATATATTTTTTAACTGTGAAATTAAAAAGCACGTGTATGTGAAGTATCCAATGACACCTTCATTTCATTATGGCTGCTTTAGCAACACACCTTAAGCTACTGTGTAGTGGGTCCCATTTAGAAGTGGCTACTTCATTCGCGCTTTCCTTGACTCATGGAGCTGTGTGAATTTTATTACAACTTTTCGCCACGATATGGCAGTTTAAGTCCGCTTGATACTGTAAGGCGTAAGCCATTGGTTTCCAAAAGAGAATTTATTTGTGTCGCCAGCATAGCCTATTGACAATTTATGTTGTAAATAGGCCTACCTTATAAGCCTACCTGTAGCTTAGGGCAGGGGTTCCCAAACTTTTCCACGACAAGGCCCCCCAAACACCACAAGGTTCTGGCCAAGGACCCCCTTGATGTGTTATTAAACCCATCGACAATACTACGGCAAATGTAAAAATACATTAAGCTATTCCTAATAATTATTTTAGCCACAAGCACTTCGCTATGGAGCATACAGTGTGTAAAAATTGTATTTGGGGCTTTCTGTTATATGAGAGCTATCACTCTACTATTATTCCCAGTCATTATCATGGTAAATATAATGTTCAGATATGCCTCACATTATTATAATGGCATTGTATAACAACCCTCATAGTAAAAGGTATATTTTACATTTTTCAAATGTATTTATTTGTTGCTTTTATTTTTCCTTCCAACTTGCTGAGGCCCCCCTGGCACCCCCTCGCGGCCCCCACTTTGAAAACCACTGGCTTAGGGAAGCTAACAGCTTTCTATTAGGATCTAGTTTGTTAGTTACAGTTTTGTCATAACTCCCTAATGCATTTTTGCATTTAGAATAGCCAGAGCGTGAATATCTCAATCGGAAAATTAAACAATATCGGGTGCCTATGGACTAGGCTGGGTGAACCCAGCCTGATCTGCCCGCTATTTATTTTTTGATTTCTTAAAAGATTGAGCTTGGTCTGGTGAAAGCCAGACTAGCCATGGACCTCAGTTACACAATGCAAGGGAACATGAAGCAGCCTATATTTGCACGAACAATAACGGACAACAGCTCTTCAACTTTGGCCCGTTAAAATGCGTATGAACAGTCTAGCGACGCATTTCATCAAGGCCCATTTGGACATGTCAGTTATTTGCACCACTGGTTAGATGTAAAACAGCATTTCGTTTCAGACTACTGTTACTTAATTTGTGCATTAACAATAACGTTTCAGACTACTGTTACTTAATTTGTGCATTGACAATAAAGTATTACATGAACTAAAGATGACTAAAATCTTATGTAGAAGAAGAAACATTCACAAAAAATCCATCCATCCAAAAATTGATAGCTGTTGAAAACGGCATGGAACTGACAGAGGTGTTTTTGTTTATAAATAAATAAATAAATAAATAAATAACATTATGCTGATACCTTTTGCTTTTCCCAAATACAATGTAGCCTACAGGTGTAAGTGACCTTTCATCAATCCAGTTGCAATGGATGAACTGTGATGAACTGCCCTACTTGTGATTGTTTAGAGATTTTAAAGGTTTTATAACAATACATCTTCTTCGGCTATTCTACAATCTATTCACCTTTTCAGCACTAGGCTACTTTCTGTGCAGCCGCACACACACACTCAGGCATGCCAAACAAGCATACACAAAAGTTTCAAGAGTGGGGGATGGAGTAAAATATTGGAGACAAAAAGTGTGCTTTATTTTCGCGGAACGGATGTACAGGACTGAGCGGCGGTCATGTTTTGTACCGCTATGCGGTACATCTAGTATTACTAAGTGGTGTTAAGAGTAATTTTGTATAAGATGTGGCAATAACTTATTCAGCATGTAGCATGTGTTCTGTTAATGAAGTTATCCTAAGGCAACATAAACAAATAAGGGAGTAGGCAAGAACAAGAGTAGAATCTGCCTGGAAGGCATGTTATGCAAAAGCGGATGGATGGAAATTTCTGGATAATGTGAAATAAAACAGTCTTTGTATTGATGCAGACTTACTGTGCAACGGTTTTTCATTTTTCAAACATGCACTACAGACATGGGAAACACTGATGTGTGTGAGGTTTCCAGATTTACATCTGACTACTTCCTGCTAGGGTTATATTGTGAAGTTGGCGCTCAATATGAAATAAGTAAGGGATAATATCTGACATGACGCCAGCCATACAGGGGCCAAGTCACAATAAAAAAAATTACAAAAAGTTCCTCTTGTGCTGCACTGCCACTCTGAGGTTCAACCGTGTATGGCACAGGGCAGATTGGCTCATGAACAACTTTGTTGAGCTAGGGACAACCTTAACAGTTTTTAACAGTTCTGTTTGACTGACTGAAAATTTCTGTCCACTGACTCTCAAACCTCAACATTATATTGCATAGGCTACTTGGCCGAGAAACCTGATTTACATTTACATATAATGATTACTCACATGTTCTCTGGTTTAACTTCATATAGGGCCTACTGCTGTGTTTTTTTTTTTTTTTTTTACTAGAAGCTAGGCTTACTAGGCTAGGCTTGTCTAACTTTGAAGTCTTAATTCAACTCCTTCTCAGAAGGTGGCAGTACACGCATACAAGAGAAGGAGGGGAACCATGGAATAGAAGGAAATTAATTTAAGTTTTCCAGACTGAGTGCGACTTAAAGAAAGGAAATGTTGAGTAATCGTTAAGTCGTAGTGACTCGTTTGTACATGGGGAACACAGAGAAATAGGGTGTTTTTGTGACAGCAATATTTTTAAGGGAAGAGGTAGGCGTAGGCGTATTATTTTCCAGTGAAGTGAAACTGTGTTAGGCGTGTTGTTTGATTTGTTATTTGCCTTACGTGTTTTTGTTAATCAATTTAAAATAAGCCTACCTGAAAGGCAACACCTGCCACTTTGCAATGATAAAACAGGAGGTCATACAATCAGGGTTGAGAATGGCAAGAATTTCTTGTGGATGGATACTGCTATATCTAGTTTTGGTTGCGTCTATATCATTTTGTTCGAGTTCATCAGCTCAAGAGGATGGGAAGAAGACGGAGACCCAAGGCGTGCTGCGAACTTTCAGAGAAGTTCTATCGGACCTTTCCGTGGACGCGCGTGGTTACCTGGTGTCCTTTGTCGGGGAACGGGCTGTGGATACCTCACTTCAGGTCATTCATTATTTGGCTTCTATTTTGTAATATGTTAAGTCTGTTCTACACCTAAGAACGTAGCCTTAACAATTCAATTAAATTAAAGTATTGATTAAAAGGGGATTTATGATGTTCATATAGGCTAAATTACAGTTTCAGTCGTCATAGGCTAACTCTCATCCACGAACATGCTCTCAATCTGTAAATCATCCCATTATTTCCCACACTAGAGTATTAGAAGTGCTGTCAAGTCGCTATCAGAGGGTACAGCCAGCTGTCTGAATATTGTCTTTCAATACATCACAGAGCTGTTGAGCGCCACAGGAACCAAAGGTGAGCCCTTCTGACTAAACAAATCCATAAAGCGAGTTTCAACAGATCTCTGCCTGCCTGTACAGTTTTTTCCCCAATAGGCTGGCTAGCCTCCTCAGTCTTTTACAAAACAAAGTGCTTGAGCCAGTCAGATCCCCTAATTGAGCCAGATTCAAATGCTTTATTTCTTTCTTTCTGTTTTTGTTAACTTATCAACCTATCCTTGTGGAATAGTGGAATATTTTTTGTTAACTTCTCAGTTTAAATGCATTTTTTATAACCTTTACACATTTGTTGAATCATGGTACTAATAAAAACTACAGGATAGTAATAGCTGAACTTTGAGCTGAGCTTGAACAAACATTTGAAAGCAAGAGACTCATTCCATAATCAGTCAACAGATTAGATATGCTGACCCCTCATGTTAGACATCCCAATATAAACCTCTGCCAGGGTCGGCATGGCTTTTAGTATTTTGTGCTGCTCTGACAGTCCACTTTCATTGACTGTTAGTCTACAGTTTTTGAGTTTGGAGATGTAATGTTTTGCAGTGACAGGCTATGAATGCCGACTCCACAACTGTTTCACTTCCCAGCCAGTTGGTGTAATAGATTGCAGACTATGAATCAGTGACAATAACTCAAAAGACAAACAATCCAAATGGATGACTTATTTAGAAATTTAAACTAGGTAGCATTTTAACCTTTTAAGTTATTTAACACCATCACTACACTACCACACTTATGGTGAGTTTCATCACAGTTGAATCAATTTGTATTCACCTGAAACTGGTGTGTGCACAACCTCTATCAACGTAAATACAAAAAAAATAAAAAATAAAAAAATCAGGTTGTCACCAATACCATCCAATTAGTTAAGACAATTATAATCCAATTATTATGACCGCCACGCATGTCCAAATTTCCGTCAAGGATTCCCGGGACACTGAAAGACCGGGGTAGACGAAACTTGGTGGGCATGTAACCCCACATGGATAGCATGGAACCATCGTTTTTCATTTTGATCTGTAGCCCCCCTGCTGTACTGGACCCCCCGAAAGGAGGGTAGGGTCGACACAGTTTTCTGTGAATATCTTGAGAACCGTAGGGCCTAGGATGACCAATTTTTTCCGTATGTTTGCCTCCAGGGGTCATGTTAACCCATTCCATGTGCACACATGTGCATAAACAGATACACACGCACACACATACATTCACAGTAATCATACGTATGACACATACTCAACACAGTAGACATATGTACGCATGCATGCACATGCACAAACACACATACGCAGGCAAACACACAAGCACGCACACACACACACACACCCACACACATAAACATAAACGTGTACACGCACACATGCACACAATTCAAGAATTTCTCAGAATTATGAACAGGCAAGATGGGGGTGGGTTGTATAAAATGAATTTTACATGTGAAATCTATGAACTAATCATGTTTTGGTACTTGTTTTCTAGCAGATACCAGTGAGAATTGAGTGTGGATAATGCAATTTAGTGAGACAGTTAGAATCATATAGGCCTTTCAGCGTGATTTATTTTTGTGGAAAAAATGTGCTGGACTGGGCGGCGGTCATATTTTGTACCGCTCTGCGGTACATCTAGTTATGACATTATCAATCATTTCTTATTTAAAATGTGCAAAATTGGAAATGTCCTTGGTATCTTACCATAGCACTGAAATATTTCACAGGTCAGAGAACATACTGTAGGCAAATTTAAAGTCTAGAAAAAAACTTCCTTGTGCTGTCCTCGTGTCTCCTCAGTTGATTCCTTTAAGCACAACTAACTTCTCAAACAGTGTTGCATTCAGACGACGCCTATAGGGCCTGTTAATCAGTTCAGCAAAGGAAAATAAACGCTCTACTGGAGCAGAGGGGCTTGACCAGAAGAGACAGAGATGTTGTGCTTTATAGTTAGATAGATATCATCACAGTGTTTCACAGAAAGTATTTTACAGTATTTTGAAAATACAAAAATACACAACACTGAAGTATTTTAAAACAAAATACGAAGGCATTTTCATCATCTCAATAAAATACAAATTACAAAATAGTATTTTGTATTTGAAATACGTATTTTAAGTACATGTATTAGAAATACTGCCCATCCCTGCATATAGCCCCACTAGACTTTTACGGAAAAAAATTGTTTGGTCCCCGGGAGCCACAGTTTTTCCTAAGTAACTACCTGAACCGTGGCACCGAGGATGAAGAAATGTTTATGGTATGTTGGTCTCAAGGGCCCACATCAACCTAGCCTATTTCAAGGGCCTACATCAACCTAACTCATTTGTGATTTGCACCCCCCGGTTAAAAAATAAAATGTAATATTATTCTGCTTTAATCGCCCCTATCTTCAGTTGAGATGTTCAGAACTGCACCAAATTGCATGTGTATGATTAACCTGACATCGTCTGGGGTATGCCAAGTTTTGTAGAATTTCATCCATGAGGGGGTACAAAATAAATTAATTTATGTGTACATTTAGCGACTATACAGTCATCGGCCTGTAGATGGTGGTGTTGAGCAAAGGGTTGCTGGCAGAGGGTGAAGAGAGGAGTCTTACACACACTCTCTCTCACACACACACACACAAGCACACATACACACACACACTTGTACACACTCACATTCTGATTTCCAGTATTGGCCTTACGTAGTTTGTCCACCAGATGCGCAGCTTATGGCTGTAGGACACATTCATTACTCTTCACTCTTCACTTCCAAAAACCACAATGGATAGTTTACGGTTTCACAGCATTGTGGCCTGAGTATTCATGGTAGGATGATTTTCAGGTGAAATGTCATTCCTATTTCTTCTTGAAGCCTAAATAAACCAGTTGTTTTCACAAGGTGGTTTAGAGTAGTATAAATTAAATATAAGTATGTGCAGTGTATTAGCAGTAACCTTATAAGAGCAGAATAAATATGGCTATGTAATATGAACAATGTATGAACAACATGTACAGATATGTGCAATGTAGTGGCAGTACAATTATAGTAGTAGTAAGTACAATATAGATATATGCAGTGTATTAACAGAATATATTACAGAAAAGTAAATAAATATGGATATTTAGTATGAACCATATAAACAGATATTTACAGTATGTACAGCTATGTGCAGTGTGGTAACAGTACCATTATAGTGCAGAAACAGTAACATTATAATAGTATTAAGAATAAGTGTATGTGCAGGATGAAGAGCAGTAAATGGCTAAGTATAATTATACGTATAAGTTTAATTACAGTATGTACATTTGTAAATAAATACACTATGGATGGGATATGGTAGTGCAGTTGTGGGGGGGCTGGGGGATGTCCGCCTCCTTGTTGTCCCTGTCAAGGCTGCCATGGTCGTGGACACCTCAACAGGCATAGGCAAGGAGGCATCAGGCGGGGGCAGGGCGGGGGGTGATGGGGGCTTAGTTCGTTGGATGCAGAGATAGAGTCTAGTAGGGTGACAGCCGCAGGAAAGAAGCTTCCTCTGAACCTGCTGGTTCGGGCGCGGAGAGACCTGTAACGCCTCCCGGAGGGGAGTGGGGTGAACAGTCTGTGGTTGGGGTGAGAACAGTCTTTGATGATGCTGCACGCCTTACGCAAGCATCGCTTGCCCTGGATAGCCTCGATGGAGGGGAGTGAGGAACCGGTGATGCGTTGGGCAGTTTTCACCACCCTCTGTAGTGCTTTCCGGTCATGGGCAGAGCAATTGCCATACCAAACTGTGACACAGTTGGTGAGGATGCTCTCGATGGTGCAACGATAGAAGTTCACCAGGATCTGAGGAGACAGATGGTGAGCCTTTTTGATCAGGGTAGAGGTGTTGAGGGTCAGAGATGTGGACACCCAGAAACTTGAAGCTGGTGACACACTCCACCTCAGTCCCGTTGATGATGGGTGTGTGTGTGCCAGCTTTAGACTTCCTGAAGTCCACAATGAGCTCTTTGGTCTTCTTGGTGTTGAGAGCCAGGTATTCGTGCACCACAATGTTAGGGGCTGGACCTCCTCCCTGTAGGCCGTCTCATCGTTGTTGCTGATGAGACCAATCACCGTAGTGTCATCTGCAAACTTGACAATGATGTTAGAGCCATGTACAGGTGTGCAGTCGTAGGTGAAGAGGGAGTAGAGGAGAGGGCTCAGCATACATCCCTGTGGAATGCCGGTGTTCAGGGTGATAGTTGAGGAGGTGTGGTTATCTAACCTAACAGACTGAGGTCTGTTGGTTAGGAAGTCCAGAATCCAGTTACAGAGGGAGGTATTGATGCCCAGTTCACTGAGTTTGGTGATCAGTTTGGAGGTGATGATGGTGTTGAATGCCGAGCTGAAGTCAATGAACAGCATTCTTACATAGGTGTTGCTATTGTCAAGGTGGGACAGGGCAGAGTGAAGTGCCGTAGAGATGGCATCCTCTGTGCTCCTGTTCTGACGGTAGGCGAATTGGAAGGGGTCCAGTGAGGGTGGTAAACAGGTCTTGAGGTGGGCTAGGACCAGCCTCTCAAAGCACTTCATGATGATGGGGGTGAGTGCGACTGGACGGAAGTCATTAAGGCTTGTTGCAGTGGAGTGTTTTGGCACCGGCACGATGGAGGTGGTTTTAAAGCAAGGGGGGACAGCTGCATGGGCTAGTGACAGATTAAATATGTCAGTCCAAACCTCAGTCAGCTGCACTGCACAGGCCCTGAGGACGCATCCGGGGATACCTTCAGGACCAGCAGCCTTACGGTACGTGCATTAGTCCTGCTCAGTGCCACACACACACATCGGTGGTGGAGAGTGTGAGGGGCTGGTGATCTGCAGAGACCACAGCCTTGATGGACATCTCATTGTTGTCCCTATGTTGTCCCTTGTTGCGGCAACTGTGAATTGGGATGAATTTCTGCTTCTTCGAGGTGCCTGCCTTCATCCATACTTTATCACAGTTGATGGAAAAATGGACCAAAAGGAGAACCAAGACCTCTGTGTCTCTTGAAGACACAACAATGGCAGAGGCCTGGCTCTTGGTGCAATGGAGCACCATCCTGGTGTCTGCCTCTTCATGTCTAGCCTCAAGCTCATATCAAGAGGGCACACTACCAAGCAGCTGTATGGCTCCAAGCAAAACAACAAGGACCTGCACTGCCTCCATCGGAAACTATGGGTTGGCGAATTGAGAAAGATTCTCACTTCCCTTCCTTCTGTGCCTCAGGCTGTTATCAATCTTGTTACATGCCGTTGTACTACACAGTGTAAAAGGAAGAACTGCAACTGCAAAAAATACAAGCTGCAGTGCACTGCTGCATGTCGTTGCCACACTTCTGCTGATGTTTGCCGAAACGAAGCAGACTATGCACACTAATGTCACAGCCTAGCCATTCTCATGGTGGCCATTTTGGAAAAAAATGTGAAATGCACATGGACTGGCAGTTAATGTTTTGTTTTGACTTGTTTGGTCCTGTCTATTTGTTTTTGTCTGTTCATATTCCCTTTGGTACAATACAATAAAATAATAAAAAAAATGAAGTTAAATGCATAGGCCTATAGGCAAAGTTTAATGACCTTGAGGTTATCAGAGGTCAAATGTGGTTTTGTAAATGAAAAAGTGAATGCAGCACCCCAAATTTGACCAAACAAGGCCATTTGTTAACTTAATTCATCATTGTAGTACATTTCATTGCTTATAAAGCTGAGAAACTGGGTTCAGCTGGGACGCTTACAACCCCAAAGTTCAATGACCTCTAGAGGTCACCAGAGGTCAGATAGAGCTTGTCATATTGCAGATTTGAATTCGGCACACCCAAATTGACAAAATAAGCCAACTTTGTCTCAAAAATGCCTCGGGCTTCCTAAATAAGCAAATTTTTCAATTTTGGCACCAGTACCTGGGTTTTCTACAGGAATAGCATGTTTGAGAAGGCACTGCAAGTATAAACTGCTCACAGTGTAGTTTATGGCAATGTGGTTATCACAGAACAAAGACCTATTTTATTCTTATTCTTTCTATTTTATACACTCTTTTATTTCTTTTTTTATGCCTTTAATGACAGGACAGTAGAGAATGACAGGAAGTGAGTGGGAGAGAGAGTCGGGGTGGGATCCGGAAAGGAAAGGACCACGGGGCGGGAATGGAACCCGGGTCGCCGGCGTATGGTCAGTTGCGCCACAGCTGGGGCCAACAATCTTTTATTTCTTAAACAAATTACTGTATATGAAGAGCCTTTCATTAGGAATTTAGATAGTTAGGCCTATTCAAATACATAATGCCCCACCTTGATTACAACCTTGTTATGGGAGAAAATTTTTACATTTTTTATCGGACGATATATCGGTTATCAGTTTTTGAATAACTCAAATATCGAAATCGGTAGGTTATCAGCCTTCAAAATCCCATATTGGTCAGGCTATATAGGAGATGGAGACAAATTGACATACACACACACATCCACACAATTACACACACACACACACAGGCATGCACATACAAGCATACGCAAAAGTTGCAAGAGTAGGGGGTGGAGTAGGAGATGGAGACACATTGTCAAGCGTGACAAGTGGGAGAGGATGAACAGGGCTGAGCGGCGGTCATATTGTGTACCACTATGCGGTACATCTAGTTTTGGTACCATTTAAAAGGAAATATACTGTATGTGACCTCATTGCATAGGCTACACCGTAGATTTTGTGCTGTTTAATCACTGTTTATTATATACATAGTCTATGCAGGGATGTATTAGGTGAATAATATAAATCTTAATAGATCAGTAGATTAAAATCTGTCACCAAAATGAAAAGCAAAAGAATTTTGATCCAGTGTGAAGGTTGCTGTACTTGAAATGCATATTTCAGTAGATAATGGATCATTTACATATATTAATGCATACAATTCAGAAAGCTTGCAATATAAACATTGACTTAATGTAACTGATAATCTGGGTAAATTGTGTTGGGATATCTATTATTTAAATGTTTACCCTATTCCCTGCATAGGCATGCAATAGACATAAACAGGGTGATAAAACACAAGAAGCTACCACCCAATGCAATGCAATGATTTATTTTCTAACTCCAGCGTTGTACACCTTACCAAATATCATTATGAGACTTATCGCCCACATATGCCTTTTGGTCAAGAAATAACAGCAGTGTGATGATGTTCCATGAATTTCGTTGAATGTGATTTTGTTATTTGTACCCCCTTCTGTATACTTTCACATTTCAAACCTTACACCCTGGGCCTTGTATCAACTCTAAGATGATCATATCCTGACCTTGATTAATGGTTTAAAACTACAGGACAAGTGAGAATGTAATCTAAAGCCACAGTGCAGTATTATGATGGCATGTCAGCATTCTAATCCCTATCTTTTTTGGTTCTCACCTCAGTTCAGCTACCCTTCAACAAAGTCACTCCAGATGGAGTGCTCCTTGTCTCTCAGTGGGCTCTCCTGGCTGTGATTGGCTACTGGATGGTGTCCTTGCTCTTACGATTGGTAGCTGGTCTAGTGAGGCGGGTCCTCTGGCTCCTGAAGCTAGGTGGAGCCTTGGTGCTGTTTGGGCTGATCCTGAGTGATACGGATGCCAGTATGGAGACTACGGCGTTGAGGCTGGGAGGTCTGGTAATTGCCTGTGTGCTCCTGGGTGTGGGATCCCGTAGCGGAGCGCAGGATCACACTAGCCACCTGGAGGAGCAGGTGAGACGCCTGGAGAAGCGGCTCCGAGAGATGGAAAGCAGAAGAAAAAAGGAGTGAGTTTTGGAGTGAGAGTGAAGAATGTTTATAAAACTAAGGGAATTGTATGGTAAGATATGTTTTGAACTGTTGTCCAGAGCCATTGCACATTAAGCTGCTCTCTACACACTGCTCTATGTCAAGAACAGCCGGGACCATCTTTTATATCATTTCTAATAAAGTATTTTCATCATTTGTATTCATGGTGCACTTGAGTAAAACTGTGTTGGCACATGAGGAAACCCGAGATAAAACTCTGATCAAACTCTGTGTGAAGGAAGGATTAGAGGTTTGCAAAACAGTTAGCTTTGGTGTAGTCATTTCTAGTTCTACTCCAAGCTGGATGGACTTTACTAGCAGGTGTGATGATGGTGGGGTGTGGCACCTCAGCTCTGATATTTCAGCAGTCATGGTGTGCACTCCCTTAGCCGGTGACCTTTGTTAGCTTACCTTTGCCCTAAATTAACCTGCATTCTTCATAAATGCAAGGTATGTATGGGCGTGACTCTGGATTTCTGCAACTCCCTGAATCAAATGTCACTAGAAAACACTCACACTTTTAAAGAGTTTCCTACTTACTCAGAGTAAACTTATCAGGGTTAGTCTCTAAACCACATACTTGGAATGTGCCCCTGAACTCAATTGTTCTGGATATGAAAATTATGTTTAGCAATTAAATAAACAGTGGCATATAAAAGTTTGGGCAATCAAACCACAATTTTGAATACTGTGAACAGTTAAGTGTGTAGAAGACAAATGATATTTAGGAAAGACTAAGTTATGCTAATACATACGGACTCCTCCAGTCTTGTTCCAATAATCTGGTCTAATGGTCATGGACTAAGCAATGAAGACAATAATTATTGTCTACAAAGGAGACAGCCTCAGATTGTTGTTTAATTAAGAAAAGGCTGTTAATACAGTGGACCACTGTTAATGGTTGACATTGGGAAGACAAAAAAAAAAAAACCCTAAAAGAATGGCTTGTAGGATTGGCAAATCAGACCCCATACCAACACCACGATTTTGGGGATTTGATTTCTGAACTATCCACAGTAACAGACATTTTTACCAAGGGTAAAAATAGTGTATTTTAGCATTGGGAAACTGATGGCATGAAATTCTGGTTTCAGTATTTCTTTAATATTATGTGCAGTACAACACATTATTACAATGAATGCATTCACTGAAAAAAAATACACTACATGACATTCCATATGTCTCATGATGTGACACAAAATGCAAGGGTTTTCATATGTGCATAAGTTATCATCTAGTTACAGCTTGGCTTAAAACATACAAAGCGATACAGTGCCTACAGTAATAACACAATTACCTATAGACTCACTAGTCTACCATGACATACAGAGCTGCTGACCTCTATGTTACATTAAAAATATGAATAGTTTGCAAAAGGAAGACGGAAATTGACAGTCCTTAAAATGGAGTACAGATGTGACATGTTGTATCAAGCCTGCTTCTTTGATGCTTAATTGCTGTGCGTGACCTTTGCTGTTGGCACAGTCAGAAATCCTCTTTAAGATGATGAACCAATTTTTTTTTGTGCAATATTTGTGAATATGACCACTATAAATTGGAGGGAGGCCAATAGAACACCACCATACATAATATTACAACAAGCAAGTCCACTAGGAGAAGCCATCAAAGGATAGAACTGGAACCATCTGTTGTGTAGAAATCCCTAGGTGGCGGGGTGACATTCCTTGGCAGTGTTTCCCCTCCCCTTGTCTTTGAATGACATTTCCTAAGGTAACAATTAAAAACTTGATTGACAGCAGACAGAAGCCAGGCTCCAAAATCCTAGCTTTGCTATGGGCCTGCAACGGTCTCCGCAGCTTACATTGAGATGTGTAGATGAGGCATGGAGTAATCAGCAGCAGTGGTTTGAGCAGTTCAGAGATGTCGGTCCAAGCTGCTCCAAAACATGCAGTGCCATTATTTCCATTACTTTATAGTCCATTTAAGTCAACAGTCCACTCATTCCAGTTGAATTGTGATAACTGGCTTGGAGTTCCTGGGTGACCAGGTTCGAAGTGGAGAAGGCACCACCTGTGGATGGCTAATGTTGCAGGCCACCTTCGGTCTGATGGAAACCAAAGGTGTTTATAAATCATTGTTGGGTTCTCCACGAGGGCTGGATGACATTCTTAAGCAGGGCAACAGTCATAAAAGCAAAGTTAGTGGGAATCTAGAGGCTGAAACATCTGTTGGCATCATCAGATGAAGGCACAGATTCTACACTAAAGGATATTGTTATGCAATTGTATATACTATTACACATGTATATTGTATGCATCCAGGATTAAGAAGTTTCTTCAAACTGGAAAAGCACTTCCAAGCACCTCCATCCTTCTTCCAAACCCTTCCATGGTTAAATAATAATAATCAAAATCAAAATATCTACCCTGTTGTTCTGTTATATCTGTTGTGAAGCGAATATAACTTTTACAATGTATATTGCAATTCAGCAGGGAAAATCATGTATAATTGGTCCTAGTAACATGAATGAGAAACCATACATAAAATGAACTGTCAACAGGCCCACTGCTTGGTTGAAAGCACTTGATCTGTCCTGAGAGGTTGACAAGTGTGGCTTGTCTCTTATTGGCTGAAGCAAATATGAGGTGAGTCGGAAACTGTGGTATGTCCTCAATAGAATAAGGCAAGGTTTTCAGCTACTCTATGCATTGACTTAAAAAACAGACAATTGAGACAATAAAAGACTTCACGAGAATAAAGCTAAAGATAACCCCACCACTTTGACCCATTAAAAAAAGAAAACAGTGTTACACCCTCAGGAAAAACCTTGGTAGTAGAAAGATCTTCTCAGGCCCTCTGGTATGGGGTCCTTTGGAAAACCTTGTAAGAACTCTTTTACATGATCCACTGTATAGCAAAGAACTAACGAAAAAAATCAATATGAGCAAATTGATCAAAGATAAGCCCAAATAGTAGAAGTTGGAAACATGTAGTCTCCAAATTTAACTACAATAGAATTTGTTTTGATTAACCTCTCACCTGCCAAGCAGGCCAGATGTCTTCATGAACCCTTTTCTAGATTTGAGCTTTTGGTCCACGTGTGGCGGTTGAATAGGCAGCATTTGCTGAATCTAGGGAGCACTACTGCATGTTTGCATCAAAGATCCACAAAAGTAATCGTCCCAAGTATGAGAGCACCCATGTGCTCCATCACATGGTACCAACAGAAACATGGAACCAAAGTGCAAATTTGAGGTAAAAAGAGATGGCAACTGCATGATGCTACACGTGCCTAAAACTTTGGGTGTGGTCTGCTCAACAGGTGAGGGGTTAAATCTGAATAAACTTGGAAAAAATGACCTACTCTAAGATGGTAAGATTCCACCAGTGGGCCTCTTCAAAAAGTCGCTGTTAAGGCTCCACTAGTAGCAACTTTAGAGGTTCTTCCAGTGAGACAAGCTGGAGAGCCCTTTATCAAAGAGTGTGGAGGGTGCTTGGGTTATCAGTCTGATGTGCCATCAAGAGACTACAGGAAATTGGTCGTTCCTGCGTTGATCTCGAACTTGGTTGGCTCCGATGAGCTCCAAGCGTTCACAGAAGAAGCTGAATCAGTGGGTTGTCCAACCTAATTGAAAAATATTCAAGAGAGAAAGTGTGTGAGTGTGTGTGTTTGATAGTGTATAAGACAGAAGAGATCATGAGAAGCTTTGCAAGCCCACGTGGAAAACCTGTGATAATCTAGACAGAGGTGAATAAAAAGAGCAAACCGAGAGACAGGAAGCATACCTGAGGCTGCGGTGGAGTAAGAAGGTGCGCAGCTGACATCTCATTCATCTTGATTTCCTCTTTCGATGGCTCTGCATTGGTGGGTGGAGGAGCACTGTATGCTACAGGAGCATAGCCCTGAAAACATACAACACAAATGTATAGTATCCCTATGCAGCCCTGTATGGCAGTAATGATAGAGCAATGTTAAAGGTAAACAGCACTTTAAAGGTGCTCTAAGCGATGCTGGGTAACGTCACTTCTGTTGTCGTTCAAAACAGAGAGCTAGCTCTCTACTTCCTCCCCCTCCCTCCCGTGGAATTGAAACTCCCCTAAACGTGCATCTCCTCAGTGATTTGCTGGAACAGTTTGTTATGTTTTTATGGTCCAGGTTGGACCAAGCTGTTTTTGCTGCCGTTTTTGGAGCCTGACCTGTCCACAGAGACCACATTTTTTTTACAGAGATGGTGAGGTGATGTTTTCTGTATGTTACAAAAAATGTTTTAGCTTAGAAACCGCGTAACATCGCTTAGAGCACACACATGTGGTTTCAAGCTGAAAGCAATGGGAAACCAAAATATGAGGAGGGGAGGGAGGTTTGGTTTGAGGAACCTACGGGTGGAGCAGCAGGATTGTATTGGTTGGGTGGTGGGCCATTCCACTGAGGCACGGCTGGTCCTGCAGTAGGCGGGTATACTGGATTCTGAGGGTCATAGCCTGGTTGGAAGCCCTTCAAAAGGAAAAGACAAGTGACAGGTTTAACAGGACAACGTCTCAAGTTAAATGAATTAAAGAAATGCTGTCAGCTACTGTACTCTCTTGCTGTTATGTAATAGACCTTGCATATAATGAATATGAATGGATCATTACTTTATTCACTTCGATGAACCTTGGTGCGTCAATGTGTTAGTGTCTGCAGTAGTACCTTTGTGCTGTTTGTGTATGTATGGTGTATGTGTGTGTTTGTTTTTGTGCATGTTCAAATATGCACAAATAAATTGATGAAGACAGGTAAAGCCAATAGGTTGATGAAAAGGTAAATCCAGTCTTACAGGGCCTGGGGGCATGGCAGGCTGACCATAGCCAGGGTTCTGCGGAGGTGGGATGGGCTGACCATAGCCGGGGTTCTGTGGAGGTGGTATCTGACCCCCTGCTGCTGGGTAGACTGGGGCATAGCCCTGTACATGCATTCAACACACCACAACATCATTTCAACTGATAAACCATAGAAATTACAGAAAAACCTGACTGAAAAAGACCACTAGTATATCACGAAAAGACATGTGAAATCCCATATGTAAAACTCTTACCGCATTTGGATCTGGTGTTGGCCCATGATAAAAAACCTGAAAATAAGATCCAGAAATTAGGAACTACAAATACACATCTGATAGATTGCTAGGTTGCGCATCTGAGGACAAATTTATCAAACGCATTGGTTGTTCCCTACTTACTTGGCCACCAGACCCGGGAGGGATCATAGGCGTGGAGGGGGTGTTGTAGGAGGGCGGTCCACCAGGAGGGGGCCCGTCGGTATGGATCACGTGAGTGGCAGTGGTGGTGGCCTTCTTGCGGAAGATCTTTTTACGGCAGCAGCAGCAAATACCAGCGGGGATGCCCAACAACAGCAGCAAGGCTAGCAGAGGATTTGTGGATTCTGTGTGCTCATGGGCATCTGTAGAGGGGAGAAGAAAGGAACAGAGGGAGTAAAGAGTATGTAAAATGCAAAAAAGGGCAGAGGGGATATGGTAGAAATGTTATTAAGAGAGATTTCAGTGAGAAACAGGAAGTAGGAGACATCGATGCAGTATGAAAAAAAAGAAATACATGACTCAACAAGAAAAGTGTGCGTGAAAAATCTTTTTCTTCAAGGCATGAATATCTAGTTTTATTTAATTACCAACTGCTGCTTAAACTTCACATAAACTATCTGGTCAAGTATTATACATTTTATTATTTTGCTCATATGAAAGCATCTACTCATGTGTGACAGTTTCAAGAGTTTCAAATTGCAGCATCGGCCAAGCACGTCCACAATTTGGCATCATATTACCACTTGGGTCCTACAGTCAGGGATGGGGGATGGGGATGGGGGATGGGGGGGGGGGGGGGGGTTAGGACGATTCTAAGGGCCCAGCACTGACAGGGGGTCCCCAGAGAGCCACCGATAATACTATATATTATCAGGGGGGCCCAGAATTATTGTCTATCATAGGGCCCAAATTTTCTAGCAGCGCCCCTGCCTACAGTATTTGGAACTATGAGTATTGACTTTGAGGCATCCATTATGGATTGAAGCTGGGACAAGACCATCAAGACCCATCAAGACACTTATCCCATAACCTCATGTGTACTTAATTTCCATTAACAAATGTCTTTTATTGTAAATTCATCTAAACAAGACACTGCTCAACATTCTGCAGTAACCACCTACAGTAGCAACATTCATTCAATATCGGACATCTGGAGACATTCATAGTTCAATGGTGATGTATCTGAAGTGACCCTCTGTTACTTTTCCCCATGAATTGTGGTCATTCCATGGCATTTCACCAAAATCTGACAAGAATTCCTAATGATCCCTTCACTTTTTCTTACATTGTGTATCATGAATACCTATACTGCAGACATAGGCATACCAAGTCCAGCATTCAATGGAAAACCAAAAGAAATTAACAAAAATATGACCATTTGAATTAAATACTCTTACAATCCTTTTGGACTGTCCAAATTGGTTGAGTATATCAGAATAGAATTTTCAACTGTAACTACTGTACTGTACTGTAACTCCTGTGAGTCTGAATCTGAATGCATATTTTACTTTCAACAATTATAAAGATAATGACATTTGAGTTGTATTTTCATGCAATCTCTTAGTGATGTAGCATGGAATGCCCGCATTAATTTGGACATTAACTTGGACTATGAGAAAATGCCTTTATGCATTTTAAAATTGAAATAAGTACCGGTAAATGAATATATTACTTTAAACAAATAAGGCCATACCTCTCCCATAACCATTTGGGCAGCTGTGGCCTACTGGTTAGCGCTTCAGACTTGTAACCAGAGGGTTGCCAGTTCGAACCCTGACCAGTAGGCATGGCTAAAGTGCCCTTGAGCAAGCCACCTAACCCCTCACTGCTCCCTGAGCACCGCTGTTGTTGCAGGCAGCTCACTGCGCCAGGATTAGTGTGTGCTTCACTTCACTGTGTGCTGAGTGTGTTTCACTAATTCACGGATTGGGATAAATGCAGAGAATAAATTTCCCTCACGGGATCAAAAGAGTATATATACTTATACTTATACTTAACCAGGCATGAAAACGGGTCAGGGGTGAAAAAGGTGAGAAGGGTGCGCGAAGAGGGAAATGGCCGTTTCATAGCAAAACAAGCGCGAGTGACATTGTTGCCAATAGTGCATAGCTTCCATGGAGTATGAAGTTGCCTAAAACCAGAGATTTATAAAGAAAACAAACTACAAAATGACTAATTTTTACAAAAATACCTTTATTTCTTTTTTTTTTGGCTCAGGGCAAAGTGTGAAGGGACCCGCTTGTGCTGTTTGGCAACATGCTTCAGCCTGGCCCTCCTCTCCTCCTCTGTAATCTACATGAGTTTTCTTTCTTTCTTTCTTTCTTTCTTTCTCTGTGCCTGAAGTTATAAGACATTTCTGAAGATTTCATAGGCCTAATGGACACTTCATAGTAGACTATTAGAATAAGTCTGAATAAAATAAGTCTGAATATTTGTTGGCTTTGAATGCACCCTAGGACACCTACTGGTCAATAAAAATACAACACTAATAAAAATTCCACACAAGAGCAATACAAAAAGCGCCATTTGGTCTGCAAATGCTTGATACATTCATAAGTACAGGCACAAGCGATTCCCATGTTGAAATATTTCCTCTCTTTGTAGCCTAACAAAGTAGTAGCTATAGGCGATCTGTGAAAATTCATGAAAATCGAGATAAGGACCTAACTCAGGTTGCGAGATCCCTAACCTAACGCCTTGCCCAGTGTCCCAAAGAGCAACTTCCTTACAGTGAAATATTTTCTCTCTTTGTAACAAATGAAGTAGAAGGTGATCCGCGGAAATATATTATCTCGAGGTAAGGATCGAACCCATGTCGCACGATGTCTAGTCCAACGCCTTACCCAGTGTCCTATCCCTCAATCAGCCTTCTTTCAGATAAAAAAAAATCTATATTAAATTGTAGGCTAACGTTGGCTAAAATGACACAGAAGAGAGCAAAGTGCTTTTGTAACTGAGTGTGTTTGAAGAATAGAGGGCAGTGAAAGTGCTTTGGTAACTGGGTAGTATTTTAAATTAACCTTATAGTCTAACCTAATAGTCTACTATGAAGTGTCCAAAACCATTTCCTGTTGCTCCAAAACCCACCTTCAGGGATGTCTGTCTTCTCTGTAACAAGGTTCCTCCATTTCACCACATTCTATCCTCCCAACTCTCATGTCTCTTTCCTTCCAACACTGCTTCCTCCCAATAATCTGGATATCCCTCTCATTTCTCTGTCGATTTGTTTTATTTCTACAAGTTGACTTACAACTGTAACACAGAACATTTCATATTTGACCCAAGTAATTAGACAGCAGCTAATTTGGATTGAGATCATTAAACAACTGTTTTAAATCTCATCTCAGCTGTCTCTTTCACAAGTCACAGTCTATTATTAGACACTATGGGATGACTGAGGTTAGAGTCACTGGATTATATATGGCCTGGTCAATACAACCTACAATCCCAAAAATAGCCAGTCACGCAAGACACAAAATCTTTCACATGTATGGCTCTGTGGGTGTTCATGCTAATGTTCATATGTGTATTTTTAAAAAGTACTGTATGTTCTCATCATGAAGCACACAATAGAGATACTTTATTCAGATTACTCTGCAGCCCACCCCAACACAGCTCAGCATAGCTCAGATTTTACAAAATTCAACTGTTCTCCCTGATTGAAATGGAATTTTCCTGTGTTTATAAAAAAAATATCGAAACACAGTACAAGCTACCCAAAGAACACGTATAATAGGGATTGGGTGTGGGTCTACAGATCCCCAGTCAAATGAAATTATTCTTGTGTGTTTCTGTGCATGCACCTGCCCCTGAGTTTCAAACACCTCAAAATAGCATACGATCAACAATGAGCTTGCAATGGGAAGAGAAGGGAGCTGTATCTGAAGCAGATGCTGAGGGAAAACTTACCAACTAGAATCATTCTGGTGACAGACACCAGCCGGTCCCTTCTGTCAAACAGCCTGTACCTGCCCACGTCTGATACGTTGACGGATTTGATGATGATGCCTCTGGAGCTGATTTTCACTCGGCCGACGTAGTCTGCCAGGTCGTTCCCCACCTCTGCTCCGTCTCGCACCAGGGTGAAGTTCCCAGCATCCCCGGTGAACTGCAGGGTGGCTTCATGTTGGTTGCTGCCTTCTAGGTTGATAGTCAGATCCTCTCCAGCTACCCGATCAATGTTCTTGTGCACAGCTGTACAGGAAAGAACAGGCAGAGAGAAGGACACCCATGTCCGTCAAAAAAACATTTTACGTAAAATAAATTTGACTTTCATCTTTACATAAATAAATTTGCCTTCCATCTCACTCACTAATGACATCAAGTAGAATAGATTTGGTCTCCTTATTCCAGTAATCCTTCAGACTGTAAGTCCCCTCGTCATCAAACACTACTGTCTGCAGCTCCCAACGTTGATCAGATGTACTCGAGCTGCTTCCTGTCAGACGGCCCTTGCTGGGGCGGTGCTGCCCTCGGCTCCATATAGTCTCCATAGATGAGCCATCCTCAGGTTTGAACTCAAGCTTTTCCGTCTCCTTTGATATCTTAATAGTAAGTCGACGACCATGACCTAACTTTTCACGGGTGGTGTAATAACAATCTGTGGAGGAAGGCAGAGAGGTTCATCACGATTACTGTATCACTTCTGGTAATACATGCCATACGCAGTGATAGGAATACCAATACCAAAGATCCTTGATTACTAGCTCCGCTTTAACCCTCTCTGCCAATACCCTTCAAGTCCAGAATGAAACAATAATCTTTGAAAGAGGAGGAAGTCCAACATTCCCTAGTGGATGGGACAACATTCCTCTTGGTATGAGAAACAAGGATGTTTTGTAGTTCTGTTCCTTAAAGGACTCTGTGTAGCATAGGCTATTCAGTAGAGAGATAGGGACTGTGTTGGCCTCTATTCAACATGAGAAATGTGTTGTTGGTGATAAATGCGAGTACCCATGAGTTTTAGCCCCTGCAACTATGCCTTCACTTTCTGGAGCTATCCAGATGCTATAATCTGTATAGCGTGTTCTCCATTTCCTCTTGCTCACTGTGTAATTACAATGGTTTTGTTTTGCTAAAATGAGTTGAGTTTACTTAGAGTTCCATAATTATTTCCATATGTTGTAGCCTTGTAGAGCAAACATAGATGCATAGATAAAAATGCAGCACTGGAGTTCCTAACAAGCATGACAGACCCAAATGATGCTAAAGCCTGGTCTTCACTTGATGAGCTTTCAGAATGTTCTAGAAATGTTCTATGAACAGCAAGATTGTGTGTGCCTGCAGAGCACGCATTGAGACATTACTCAAACCGGAACACACTACTCTCTATTCCAAACTGTTCAGTAATGAGCAGATGGCAGAATAGTAAGAGGCCAACACATTATCACAACAACCCAGAATTGTAGCATACATCCATTTCATAATATTTAAGCTCAGAGTATAATCAGTGGAAAGACATTACCCATAAATCACAGACAATGGCTTACTTACCCACATTTAGCACAGCCACCAACAAGATCAGCAGAGACCACATCTTCTGTGAGGTGAAAAGCGTAGAACGATATCACAGTTAGCAAATAAACATAGTGATCAGGCAAACGCTGAAAGGGGTTAAATCACAATCCTAAACTTGATATATCTAGATGAATACCTAAAACAGCTGAATACAGAATGTAAGAAATTAAAGAAGGCTTTGGTTAAAGCCCATCCTGCCCATAAAGATAGGATTCACAGTAAAGCAGATGACTACCAAATGTGGGGTCACCATAATCTCATAAATGGTAATTTAATCATAATAACAAAGGAAAGGTCTATGGCATTGCTCAAACACATGGGGCACAAGGGCCCAGCAGGCACTGAGGTGTGAGCAACAGCCCCCAACTGTAGAATGGGATATGGAGGCTTTGGGTGCCTTGAAAAGTGCAATATGTTGTTGTTGTTGTTGTTGTTGTTAAGAACCATCTTAGGCAAAGGGGCCCAATTAACTTTAGAACAACCAAAGATGACTAGATCCGTTTGCATTAGAAACCTAATTAATTTAGGCTACATTAGTTAGTAGGTCTACCTAGGCCTACCTGGAATCATGATGAGTAGGTGTTTGCTGTTCAGACATAGGCCTAGGCTATATGTGGTGTATCCCAGCTCTTTAATGGGTAGACTGATTTTTGCATCAAGAGTTCGAAACGAAGATGCAGAAACCTCCTTCCGTAGCCTGCCTCGCACTCACCATAGGCCTATAGATATTTTGTTGACCAATTACCAACAGACTTTGGTGGGTCCGTTTCTATGGTGACCGCAGCCTTTAAAACTATTTAACTTCAGGAAACTGCAATCATTAAGGGTAGGAGGAGGAGTCACAATTGAGAGTTTTTTTGAGAGTTAACTAAAAATTAAATTCACAACGTGTAGGCTAACCAATTAATTATTAAACCAATTAATTGTTGAATATTGGTACAAACATTGGAACGGATAGGACGGTTATTTTACTGTAAAAAGGACACGCATAGAAACACGTAGCCTATGTTTGCACGAAAGACAACACGAAGACTTTCTTCTGATCCATGGGAACGCCAAACCGAGATTGTTAGGCTACTACGCTGGCGCAGCAGTGGGCAACAGGCAGAGTGAATGGAAAACACATTCACAAATATACGACAATAAACACGATTTTTGCCTACCAGCACGCGACCCCACTTCGGCGTTGAGAAATCAGTTTTAATCACGAGCATTAATGTTCTTTGGCCAGAGTGATGGGCTAGCCACAACAACGTCTGAGCAATAAATAAATAAAAAAAAAAGAGGGCGGTGCCTCTGTGGCAGTATAAATTTGGATTCTAGACAAAGATAATAGCGCGTGCAAAATTAATTCTATTAGGCTATATCGTGACAACAAAACTCTGCCACAAATATCCAATATTACATGTAAAGTGCTAGAAAATATCTATGTTTATATTGATAAAGCGGAAACCTTAAGGCACCCGGCCAAACGCAGTCTGAGCCTACTCCACCTTTTCTCATCTGACCGCCAGTTCACTCGCACGCGATGAGCATGATGACTCCACTACAAGCTATCTACAAGCTATAAACCCAAACCAGAAATGCTTTGTTGCCTTTAATATTACACCTGAAACAGGCATGCTATGTACAAGTTACAATCTACAGGCGGTCACTCTGCTGACAGTGCGTTCTGCCGGTTGATGCTTTCATGCCCTCGAATAGATAACGTTATGATTAACACTCACTTGATACTGCTTCACACGTTGTTGTTTACTCAGCTATCAATCAGTCAAAGGTTATCGTAAACAATGATCGTTGTGCCCACTCTGTCCTTTCGCAGCATTCAAAGATAGGATACACTGGTAAGCTACTGTATGCTACGACGACATTCCAAATGAGACCAAGACCACATGCCATCGCTCACCATTTGCCCTAGACGTAGACGTAGGGTAGTGCAGTCTTCTTCTTGAGCTGGTTCACGTCACCCCCTGCACGACGATTCTTGTAACTATGGACAAAACTCTGATTAAGTTAATTTCACAATTTCGTTCTAAATATAGCTGAGTGTATGGTTTAAAAACCGAATAATGAACGAATGAACGAACCATACACGGATTCAAGAGAATTTTGTTCTTTTCAGAGGGAGCTTTAAATAGCCTAGCCAACTACTGCCTGGCAATGGATGGTGGGCCATCGGACTGTAGGCCTACGTAGCAACGCTGTCTGTCTGTTCCAAATCAGAAAAAGTTAGGACGTTGTGAAAAATGTGAATAAAAACAGAATAGCCTAATCTGCAAATCTTGTAAACTCACATTTAGTTACCAAAATGTTGAAATAGATTTTTTTTTTAAGAAGTGTAAATGCCAAAATGTCCTCTAATTCTGGAATACCCCATCCCAACTTTTTTTGAAAGGTGTTGCTGGTAGGCTATCAAATGCAAAATGAACATTTTCCATGAAATAGTCAAATTTGTCACGTTCAACATTTGATATGTTGTCTGTGTCCTTTTATGTTGAATATTTAAGAAATATAGGTAATAAACTAACTACTAAATTTGTCAAGCTCAGGCATCAACGGTACTTTTTCCACCTCATGTTTTATTTGCTGTGTAGCCTACATGTAGTTAGGCAACCCTGTTACAAATACAAAATAGCATGAAAAAAGTATATTTTTAAAATATGTTTCAGTAAATCCTTTTTCATTGAATAAAGGAAGTCATTTTACACTGAATAGTCATATGATTTCAGGTAAGACTGTTAATATATATTATGTTAATTCGACTTACTATCAAAGGCTTAATTATCTTCAATTTGAACAGTGACATACAGTTTTTTTTTTAAATAATTTCAGTATCTATTCTCAAATATGCTCAGATACATTGTGCATATAATCATATAAGCTGTTCTAAGGTCTATAGATGTAATTTTTTGTGTGATAGCCAAATTACTTACCATTATTTATCCTTATTTTAATAAAAATGTTTTTGTAACAGGGTTGTAACAGGGTTGCAAATTGAGTCATAACAATTATCTGTAGAAATCCATTAGAAATTCTGATATTAGGCCTATCTATTGCAAATAATCACAAATATCTAACCAAAATTTGTTTATTTTCAGCTGTAATTGAATGTATTGTGGCACACTATGCTGCAATGACGCTGTACTAACAGAAGACATTCTGGCAATTTATTTAAAATATGTAAATAATGTTTAATTATAAAAATAAATTCATTTTTATAATTTAACTCTGCATATTTAATCATAAATATATCAAAGTTAACAAAAAATACCCTGATAACTATGATAGTAACCATATTACTTTTAATTAGAGTAACAGGGTTGCGAATTAATGCTAATATAGCATCTACCTTATGAACAGAAGCTAGCTGTGAAATTTAGCTATTTTACCAAGGTCAAGGACCAATGTGGTTATACAAATACAGAAAATAAAAATTGAAATTATTCAACATTAATCTTAAAACATGAGTAACAGGGTTGCGTGGTTAAGCTTTACGTACTCAACTAGACCAGAAAAGTTTGAAAATATATTAAAATTGCAAGAGGACACTCACCTGTGGTCTACATGTTTTTTGAAAATGATTGGATGATGTAATTTCTTGTTTGTAATATGACATAATATTTTAACCCTTCATCAGCCAGGCAAAAATAGTATTAGTAACAGGGTTGCGTGCACATTCGGGGACACAACTTCATAGCACAATAAATAGTATTCAAAATATGTTATAATCAAAGAAATTCTTTTTTATAGATACAATAGATGCATATCCGCAAAATACTGCAAAAGATAATATATTAAGGACTTATGTTAGCTGTTCAATTTGGTTTAAAAGTTGGTCATCAGGAGTCGGGGACAGGATAAAAACCCCATTTTAAGGGGTGTTCCAGAACTAATCGGTATTTTTAATCATGTAAAGGAACCACTTTTCCCCAGCAGATTATTATGTTTTGCTTTATGACAGTTTCACTTGCAGGTTATGTGAACATTTTTGTTATTTTGGACTTGAGTATTTGATATATCGGGGGGGGGGGGGGGGGGGGGGATCACACCAAATGTCCTCTAATTCTGGAATGTCCTGGTAACACAATGCTGGAAAAGTTGTGCAATGATTAAGAAAACAAAAGGAGAAATGTTTCATAACTAATTAGCTTAACTGGCAACATGATTGGGTATGGCAAAGAGCAGAGAGGCAGTCTCTTAGAGGTATGTAGGGTATTCATCACTCCCCTTAGGAAAAAGGAATGTTATTTTGGGACAAAATATTATAGGAATCTTATAGGAATACTATGTTGGGGCACACTATAGAAGTAGCCTATGCTATAGTATTTCTATAGTAGTCTTATAGTACTTCTACACTCTAAACCCAGATTTAGTTGTAATAAATATGTTAGGTGGTCACTACTAATGTTTGTGTGTTTTGTAAAAACTCTCGTCATAACTAAAATAAATGAGTTGATTGTACTATTTAAGTGAAATACAGTGCACTGATCATGTTAAGCAGAGACAGCGATAAATGTTATGTTTCTGCAAGGCAGAAATTCTGCCCATCAACCGTTCCTCCTGCTTCTCAGTCCAGATGAATGACTCCATGCCTCGTGCTGCTGTGACAAATAGGCTACTACATCAAATGGTGGGTGAACTTTCTGATGAACTTGTTGAAAAATTTAAATTCTGATGAAATAACCGAAAATTATGTTCAGTTTGACCAATAGTTAGCTAAATGTTTGTTTACGTGATTAACTTACATTAACCTGAGAAAAGTAAGGTAACATTAGCTCCGTTGTTAGCATGCTAGTAGTCTTTCGGACAGTTAGCTCATGGTAGCTACCTTCCAATGGGTGTGTATGCCAGATTATAACAATATCACATATGTTTTCATGTAAATATACTTGTCTTGGTGCTACAAAGTTTAATTCAGACTTTATCATTGAAATAGGTGTTTCTGTCTGTAGACAGTTTTAGCTAACCATAGCAGCACATGTTGGTTAGCTTTTGGCTAATGTTAGCCGATGTCCATGCACTTATTTGTTGCATTCATAGGTGATATAACAAACTTTTATTTCAACTGTGTAAATGAACATGGACTAAAAAATAGTTTTCTCATGTTCTTTTTTATAGGTTCTTAGTCTTTTTTTATAGGTTCTTCATCTACAGTGGATGTGGAATATTTATGAGTTTAAATGTTGTTTGTTCATGTTTTATCAATAATAAAAGGCATTCCTATACATTGTGATGAATTTCTTTTCAATTTTTAATAAAACAATTAAATTAATACAGTACCCTAATCTTAAAATAAAACAACAATAGGCCTATCTACAGAACTTAGTTCATATTTTAATGAATTTGTTAACATGCATTTTAACCTAGTTATTTTATACAACTGCAACTTCTGAAACAATAAGTTAAGTGAACTAAAGATTTTTAGTAAAGACTAGGCTACTAATGTAAGCTTAATTTGTCTACAGCATCAACATAGGTTGTTAGTTGACACAACTAAACATGTTTAGTTTTATGTTTTGTAAAAACTAGAATGGTTTAAGGCAATCGGTTTCCACGCAATTTTCTAGTAATGACAACTAGTTCGGGTTTAGAGTGTATGTCCCAAATTACTATAGTATTCCTATAAGATTATTTTATAAGATTCCTAGTACTTTTTCCTATGGGTCTCTCTGTGTAAACCTGTACATCTGTTTTTATTGCATTTTACACAACGTCCCAACTTTTTCTGATTTGGGGTTGTAGATTGGATGTTACATTATGGCTATTGTTGCATAGATCTGTGCGTTTAGGTAACTAGTACAATGCTTACAGTAAACATGCTATTCCTGCAGAAAACCCATAGCCAAATTACATGCCCGCAGGTAGGCCTGCTTTAAAAATAGGACAGGAAAAAAACATCATTCCAGCTATAACATTCAATAATGAATACTGAATATTATATTAATAAATATGCAGTGAGCAGAATTTATGCATGGCTGCATGTGATATTTTTTATAGATCAAAATTACAAACAGCTATTTTGAGTTACAGTTTTTCTCAGTCGCTTTGGTGCTTTTAGATCAGAATGAAAATTCTCATAACTAGTTCAACCTCCACAACATTTAGTCATTTGTGCACATCATTAGCAATTTCTCCTTCCTCTGAACAAATTGCAAATGCTTTTGGACATGTATCAGTTGCTTTCATATTCTCTGCTGTATAACATTATCATTTGCTTATGTCATGTCAGTCAAAATTAACTATACTTATTGATGCTCAATAGTCGTTCAAATTGTTGAACTAGTTATCAAATTCTGTCACGATGCTGTAGAATTGCAAAGAGCATATGTGAAACGTACATATTCAGTGTCTTGTACTCACTCCCCTAACTACAGCAATGTGTAACTTTACTGTAGTTTTCAAAGGCTATACAAGTAGTGTAGTGCTGTCTTGAGCATGTTCAGGTAGTGTTACTAAGTTCTGACCTTTTTTTTTGCATTGGAATACACTGCATAAACTGTCATAATGAAAACATGACAAAGCCATTTGACTGTCTTGTTCATAAACAATGGTGTCAAGACTTCTCATTTTGATGACACTGGCAGTTTCATTGACATTAATACTTTTGAGGAATGGACTATCCATTTCGAGCAAGTGACGTGCTTTTGCAGGTTATCCACTAGGAGTTTGCACTAATTGTTTTGAGAAATGCACTAACTGCTGTGCAAATGTTAATATGTGAGAAAAGCACCAAAGCGACTGAGAAAAACTGTAATTTAGTTTGTGGACTGGGGGTACAACCGGTACTGATTACTAGGGCCCCAAGGGGAGAGAGGGCCTGGAATATATTTTATTTTACCTGGATATTTTAATTTCATAATTAGCCAATATTTAATTTAAAAAAATGTCAGATGAATTGTAAAGTTTGTGTATTGGCTGAATAACATGAATGATTGACTGACTACACTTTGTATAGAAAAAAGTGAAGACTATCTAAGGTCTTAGATAGATAGATAGATAGATAGATATTCTATCCTAGTATCTGTATACATGGTGAAATAAAGTTGAATTGAATTGAATTAAATAGCTAGATAGACAGACAGACAGACAGACAGACAGATAGATAGATAGATAGATAGATAGATAGATAGATAGACAGACAGACAGATAGATAGATAGATGTGTTTCTACTGTTGGATCTAATCTGAGTCTGTGTTTCAATACTTGTGCGTTCATCTGTACATGGCATATGATGTTGTAGCCTACAAGAATGCCACTAGAGGAAACTTAATTTGTCTTTGTCATTTATCCTACAATTCGCCTTATTCATGTGGCGAACATTGTGTAAACCAAAGTAACAGTAAAGGACACTGACTATATCAGTACAGTTTTTCTCGATCGTTTTGATGCCTGTGTCAACTCTGACATCACATTCTCAAAACAGTTAACACCTGTGTCTGAACAAAAGCACTCTGGCCAAAATGACACATTTTGCTTGCAAAAGGCTGTTACTCTCTCAAAACACTTAAAACATGTAGCAAAAGCAAATCTGGCCTTCAAACAACACATCCTGTCGTCAAATCACTGTGTGATTTCAATCAATCATTACACACTGGACAACAAAATGCAAAATATCGTTCTCAAAATGAGCATTTTTGCTATGTCTGTTCCATTTATTTCTCATGTTTCTGGTATCAGAAAAACCTGAAAAGACTAAATGTACTGAACAAAAAATAATTGTATTCATTCCTCCCAAGATGTAACTGTCATTGACATGTAAGACTTACATTAGGCTACTGTAAGCACCTACAGATTTCATTAAACTACAACTTGTCATTTTTCATCAAAATAGACCTACAGTAAACACCTTTTGTACGGTTTTCTTCACCAAAGCTATACAATACAGTAATTTCTCTAAATGTGCCTTAGATCCATAGCCTATAGCAACACAGAACAGACATGGCATCTCTTATAAATAATGGATGATTGCTGATTGAAGAATTGTGCAAAGGAGTTTCACGCAGGTGCATCAGAGATTCAGACTTGTGCAAGGAATCTCTACCACCTGTGAAAAGATGTTTTCCTATTGTTTAGCACGGGGAAGCCAACTGAGTTTGGGCACTTTGAATGACAACTGTGTGAACTATTTTGCAAAAGGGTGTGTGAGAACTGTGTGAACCCAATGAAAATGGGTGAACACATTTGCAAGAGATGACTTCTGCTGTGCAAAGAAAGTGTTCATGAAGACCAAGTGGATCCCAGTTTCCTTAAGCAGGTCAAAGCAATCAAGAAAAACTGTAATACATGTTTGCCACCTACTGGTGAATGCAAAACACAAAATGGGTTGTGTACCCTGTAGCCTCGTTTTGGTTTACAATGGCCACCTTGTGAACAAGGCAATTTAATTCTCTGCTTCAGGGGCAGCAGCTTCAAAGCACTCATAGACTCTTTCACTCCCTCTTTCACGCTACTGCTCACCCCACCCAAGAGGTCACTGATAGGATGGGAAGGTCAGGATGGCTGTCTCCACTATTGTTTGCTATTAGTCAGTGACTAACTGATCACAGTAAGTGTGCTTGAGTAAATACCTTTTAAAATGTTGACTGGGCTATAGACTCCCCTGATAGAATTTACTTAATTCCTATAAAGTTTAGCCTATCGACACATACTGTAATACCCCTGATGTGTTTCTTGGCTTTTGTGTCCACAGTCCTATACCCTATGGATGTCATTGAGCAGTAGGAGTGATATCTGGTCATGATGAGATCATGCAGAAGGAGAGTCTGGCCCACTGTCCAAAACCTCAACTGATAATGTAGGCTACAGTTGGTTGGTTGTAGTTGGTGCTTCTGAGATTATGATTTATGATATCTGAGTTATGATTTTTGCCTTGATGGTAAGAACTGAGCTGAGTTATCTGGAGATCAAAACACATGACTGGTTAGTGGTGCACATTACTATAGGTTATATAATTTGTTTATTATCATAGGATTACATTTGTAATAGTGATGTTTATTAATATATTAGCCTACTATTCCAGTAGAGTTGGACAGAGCAGGCCTTCACAACATACCAAGCAGCATGTTATATGTGTTTTATAGTTTGCCACTCAAAACTTGTCTTATTTTTCATTGACATGTGTTGTGATATACACAGGAATAATAAGCGTAATACTCCATGATGCAGGATTCAGTGCACAATTAGCCGGTGGCAACCACAACACACGCCGCATACTATATCTAAGATCTACAAAAGTCCAGATCCTTCACAGTACAGAATGCATTACTGTAACTGCAGCTGCCAATCAACAACCTAGTTTGATTACTATGACACAAGAGGGTGCAGGATACAACCACAAACAACTGGCCAGTGACAGACGCAACATTTGCCACATGTTGTAGGCCCTACTTGGGATCTGTAACGTGGTGTAGTCTACGTGATACACAGGACTACGCAGTATACTCACTTAAAAAGCAACAAGAATTTAGTATACCACTTAAAATATGCAATGACAGGCCCTACGTATCAACATATTAAAGGTCAGATGAATAAATGTTTAGGCTTACTTCTTGAAAAGCATCACGTGAAATGAGCACAACGATCAGGGAAGAGAACATGAGCTTGTACGTCATTTCTATTCAGATGGACACTACCGACCCACTGTCCACATTCGTCCGATACAGCTGCGGCGGAAAAGGAGTTTAAGGGTCTCCAGCGGCTCCCAACTGACCGGGGACACGGATGGTTGAATGTGGACGGGAGGGCGAATCGTAACAAAAGTGTGTCGGATGCAAATGTGTCCAACATAGTGTGGACATAGGCTTGAATCCCCACCCCCCTGCGTGTGTCGGATGCAAATGTGTCCAACATAGTGTGGACATAGGCTTGAACCCCCCCCCCTGTGTGTGTCGGATACAAATGTGTCCAACATAGTGTGGACATAGGCTTGAATCCCCACCCCCCTGCGTGTGTCGGATGCAAATGTGTCCAACATAGTGTGGACATAGGCTTGAACCCCCCCCCTGTGTGTGTCGGATACAAATGTGTCCAACATAGTGTGGACATAGGCTTGAATCCCCCGCGGCACCCCTGAACAGTGGCATTTTCTCCTTCTTCGTCGATGTTTCTTCCGTGATTTGGGAAAAGCCCGTAAAAGTCCTGGCAGGAAGCATGCATAAGGATGTAGATCCAGGAATGCACTAATATTTTGTTCGTAGTCCAGTTTGCAACAATTATTAGTTAACACTAAGTTGTAAACACTTAGGAAAAAAAAAAATTAAAACTGGATATACCAAAAAACGTTGATGTAATCGCTTTCTGCAAGGACTTTTACGGGCTTTTCCCAAATCACAGAAGAAACGTCGACGCAGCAGCATAGTAGCAGATAATCAGGCAAGTCTTATTTAAATAAACTCCTGTTGCACTTACAAACTTTCTAATGCCTCGTTATTGGACTAAAGGTCATAGTTTTACTACTGCAGAAGTTTCGTACCATTCAGGGCATTATTAGTGGGGTAATTTACGAGATAAAAGTTGGTTCCATTACGACTGCAGAACGTCATTAGTTTCTGACAGCGCTACTCGACCAGGGTTCGACCAAGGGAAAAAAGGTTCTGGGAGGGTGTTTGGCTCGGGGTCATGGTGCAAAGGACCCTAGGGTGAAATTACTCCGAGCCATCGCTTTAATCTAGTTTGCATTGTTCCTTATAATTGTTACTTCTGCTGTCTTTTGAATTCATTCTTCCATTGCCGCCTAACCTAGTTCTTAAAGTTCTTTTCATTTGTATACTTCTGTTCCGGTAACTGGTGTGTAAATCAATGTACTATGACGACAGAAATGTTCTTAACCCAGTTTTAATGTCCTTGGTTCTTAAGCAACTCATTGTATTGACAAAGCCATGTGTGTGTGCAGCGAAGTGTAATGATACAATGATACAATGATACTATACGATGCAAGATATAAATGTGTGTGTGAGAAACAACGGATTGTCTCTGGTGCACCATCTCTACTAACAAGAAAGACACAACCTTATCTCAGACTAAGTATTTATAGATCTTTAAGCTAAATTTCTTCCACATAAATGGCGACGAGGATGGCTTTCCTTGGCTGACAGCATTCGGAATTCGAGGCAAAGGTAACTGATCATCCTGGGACAAATTCCCCAGCCCCATATTCTCCACGTTGAGACCAGAGTGGGGATCTAGCCTGAGGACCGGACCGTCTCCACAGGAATCCAAGAAGGAAGAGGGCAAGGGTCTACAAGGGCACCTCAACCAAATAAAACGGTGAGAAAGAGTCTGATATAATGTTTGAAATAACACAACTTGACTTTAAGGCAACATAATTTAATTTGTTTTAAATTAAGGTAATAATTTTAGGTTGTATAACACCGTGGCTATAATTTGGGTGGGTCAATCAGTACTGAATTGCTGCTTCCACGTAGGATTGGAGGCACCTCAAAATTGTTTAGCTTCACTGTAATGTTGAAGTGCCAGATCTGAGGAATAACTGAAATTGTTTGGCTTCTCCATATTGCTAAATCTGAGGTAAATGGGCTTTGCCGTAGTGTAGAAGCGCCTGATTTGAGGTAACTGGACTTGGAGATAAGGCTCTTGGAAGAAGAGAGGGACATATAGTTTCCCCCGTAGTCCCTAGTATCTCTGTTGGCAATCTAGGGTTGTGGCAACCGCCTCAACTTAACCATAAGTGTAATGAAGACCACGCATAATAAAAGGGAAAACAGATACCTCAAGTTATAGCCATGGGTGGGACATTAAGTAACAATCAAAAATCTAACTAGATGAAAGAAAGGTATGGTCAAAGGGCCGTAGCACCACTTGATACATGGGTACTGTACATGAATTTGGCTTCCCCTCAAATGGAAGTCTGAAAATGAGACAGATAGAATGTATGGAAGACAAACTTAATGAGAGAGGGGTTGTATGAGGGAAATCTAAGTTAACAGCGAAAATGGTGCAGGAAATAGCAATGCATAGTGATGGTCTTTGTGTATGTCCAGCCAGCAAACCCTGGAACCTCAGCGACCCTGGAGCGACCTCACAGACGTGCTGAACCTTCGTCATACAGCCAACAGCACCAACAACTATCCCCCGACTCCACAACACAGGAGTGGGCATTGGACAACCAAAGATCAACAGTCCAAAGGCAGAGCATGCCCCGATATAATTACTGTGACCAATTCTACGACTCAAGGGGTCAGTTCTCTGGTGACGAGGAGGACGACCCTACTTCATCAATGAGTCCCCTCTCTCCACACTGCCTATGGCGAAGGTGGCTGGACCAGAGAAGAGATTGCTTCTGTATCGGCCATGGACTGAGAGGGAGATCAAGAACGCTATGGCTCACCTCCCACACCCAAGGGACTCTGGGAGTAAATTCTCAACTGAGCTCTTGGCCTAGGTCTAGGTGTTTAGCTCAACTATGCCAGAACTGAGGAAAATGCTGGCCTTGAAGATGAGGGCGGAAGAGTGGGTAAAACTGTCTGGAAGATTTCCTCGTCAGGACGTCAGAAGAGGACATGTGGACTGGACAAATGAACAGAACACTGCCTACAGGACTGTGATAGAGGGACTCTGTATGATCATTAAAGATGTTTTTCCACCCCACATGGATATTACAAAAATGTCAACTTGTAAACAAAAGCCTGACGAAACGGTAAACAAATTTTTCTAGTGGAAGTGTATAGGGCACAGAGTGACTTGGAGGAGCCAGAGGATTACCCCTCAGGAACGCTGACCCCCTGGGAGGCTCATCTCCACAACCAACTAGTCCAAGGACTGCTGGAGCTCATCGCTGCCGATGTAAGAAGAACATGTGTGTGCTGGGATGAGGCCAGACTGATGGAAGTCAAACGGCATGCTGTCCATGCAGAGAAAATGTGCCAAACTTGCCAGACAAAGAAGAAAGAAAAAGATGAGAAGGAGGTAAAACAAGCCATTTTGACTATGATGCATGCTGTGGGAAATCTGCAGACTGTGAGGGGCAGAGGACGTGGCCACGGACGAGGTCACAACAACAACAACCGTAGCAGCTCGCGAGGACAATGCCGTCAATGCCAGCAGAAGGGTCATTTGCTCCGGACGACCACCCCTGGATCACTGCATTTGGAATAAGGGAGAATGGATGGCCCAGGGCATTTTCCTATGGGTAGGCATTGGGGAAGTTGCTAAAGAGGTAGAAGTCAACCGATAAACTGATGCCATTTATCAACGACACAGTCACTGTTAATAAAGCCACCAGAGAAGACATTAGAGCAATCAGACTGACTGGTTCAGACTTGAATGGCTTTGGACATGGTGACTGCATCCGCAGGAGGTGTGTACACTATGATTGGAGATACCTGTTGTATACCTGAGAACGATGCAGGAGCGATTGATCAAGGTATAGAGGACAGGAAAAAATTGGCACAAGATCTACAAGAGTGACAAAAGGGGGTGGGGAGGATTGGCTTGCTGGTTTGATCCCAGGGCTCAAAGGCTGGATAGTGTGACTTTTGGCCCTGAGTATTCTGTTAGTATTTGTGGTTTGTTGTGTTATACCCTATGTTAGACCCCTGATCATGTGCTTGGTTGAACAAAGTGTGGACTGCAAATGGTCCGGTACACTGTTTTAAAAATGGACGGCAAGGAAGATGAAGAATGGCTACCACCTTTAATGATATGACTCAAGAAAAGCTTATGAATATAAGACGGATTGTGTCTGATGTGATGGTTATTACAAATGATAAAAAGGGGGAATGTGAGGGGAAAATGACAAAGATGGACTTTAATCTTGTGATGTTTGTGCTTATACTTACAGTATTGAATGGACTCTTCTGTTACAGCTTTTAAGCTTAAAGGAATTATCCGGAGTAAAATGCACTTTAGATCAATTTACGGATGATTGGGAGTACATACGTTGAGTTGACATCAAAATCATGTCATTCGGATGTGTTTTGAGAAAGTTCGATTTTAGCGTTTTTAGTCAAAACTCGTTAGCCTGGAAGTGACCAGGGCAAGTAATTTCGCCGCCACAAAACGCTATTTCTATACCTCTTCTACAGTTCCAAACAACATTACACTTATGTGGTAGTGAGTAGAGGGTCCTTAAAGCCAAACCGAAGTATCCCGAGGTCTTTATGTGGTCGGATAGAGAGTCCAGAATGAATTTCATCAAGCCAGTACCATTTTCGGAAATGTTGCTGCTGCAGCTGCCATCTTTAGGGGAAAGTCCGTAGGTAGGAGTCGATTGCCGAGTGTGGAGTAACACGCTCTGGAAATTCACAATTTCGTCGCCGTTTTTTTTTTTTAAAAAAAAAACATAGTCCAGTATTTCTTTCGAAATTGAAATGAAGTTGTATGGACTGGACTATGTTTAAAAAAAAAAAAAAAAAAAAAACAGCGACGAAATTGTGAATTTCCAGAGCTACTCCACACTCGGCATAAGTTATTTTTATGTTCACAGAAAATTACCCAAGGCCAATAAGTTTGAGTTAAAAGAAATGATAAATAGCTAATTTTTTCTTGTAGCAAACATTGAAAACAGGTCCCACAGACCCTAACACCTTACAAGGGTTAAAGTTATTTTTATTTGTATATTTCTGTTCTGGTAACTGGTGTGTAAATCATGTATGACAATAGAAATGTTCTTAGTTTTAATGCCCTTGGTTCTTAATTAACACATTGTATTGACAAAGGCATGTGTGTGTGCAGGGAGGTGTAATGATACAATGATACAATGATGATGATACTATGAGATGCAAGGTATAAATGTAAATGTGAAAAACAACTGATTGTCTTTTTGGTGCACAGACTTTCTCTTTGTATCCTGATTGCCTGATGCATATGAGACCTCTGTAGAGATTAATAAATTACTAAAGAGAAAGACAAAACCTTATATCAGACTCTAAGCTAAATCTCTTCCACACAGGCCACATACATAGAATAAACTCATACAAATGATAGATTATTGTTCAAAGTAGCTTATGCAATAATGAATGTTTTAATGCATTCTACAAAGCCATATTGTAAAATCAGATTTTTGTGTTTTGAATTAACTGTAAAAGTAGTTGAGTGTCGAAGCTGAGTTGAGTGTTGGCTGGGTTGTGTCCCAACTTGTCCACACTTGACCAAAATAGGACATTTGACTTATAATAAAACTGTCATGCACTGATCAGGAATGTGTTCCACTACACTGCTTAGACTTAAATTGTGTTATAATAAAATAATTACAATATTCCTTACGAAAACATTCAACCATAAAGCCGACGTGGAATCAGAAGCTTGAGATGCAGATATGGATCACTAGAGTTCCCAAACTGGTTTAACTTCGTTAGATGCGGCTCTCTGTAGTCCTTAGTTTACATGAGCACGGGGCGCATTTTATGTAGGCTCATGGGCTGGCCTTAGCAGACGCCAGTGGGAGATGGTGAAAATAAGGTTCTAACGTGCTTCAAAGTACCGGCTGAATTCACACGGCTCATATTACACGGTAGGCGTGTGGGTTATGATTTCCACGTTTGATTTAAACTGTATACTGTATAGTTTACTTTATATGGTCTAAGCTAATGCTAGCTTGTAGGTAACTGACGTGATATCTGCCTGTCATGTAACGTTTCTATCAAGAAGATGAAGTGAAGCATTGCTATTGCTCGTTGTTTCGTTTGAATAGCCTATAGCTTGCTTGATGCCTTGTTTGACAAATGCATGATAACATCAGTTGGATCCTAATCAACAGAGTTGAGATATTGGGCGTCCTTGCTGTGCGACACAATGTTATGCATATGTAGCATACAAGCTATAACATACCGGTAGTATTTAGCTTTCAGAAGTAACGTTAGCTTCTGGGCTAGCCGGCATTGCTCTTACAAAAAAAGGCTTGTTTACCAGCTGTGTGTGAGGCCGCTTTAATGAAGATATACTAAACGTAGATTATATTCGTGACAATTGACTAGCTACACGGTGCTGAAGTAGATTTCAACGCTAAGTTAGTTCACAAGAGAACATCGCAGCATGGTCGTCAAACATCAGACTCGTCACATCGAACAAGTTGTGCAAGATGCACAAGATGCTGAGGATGCTAAGTTGGCCAAACAGTAATGAGGAATGAAGATTTCTTCACGCATAGGTTATCTCCATACAGACCTCTACTTTCATTCACACTTGGGGGAATCTGTAAAGTCCTGTCAGTGGTTGTTCTGTGGGCATTCTCTCTCATCTGACTCTGATTAAATCTAGTCTCTTCCCTCTGTCACATGTATCTGTCTCACCACTCCGAAAACTCAATAACACATAACTGCAGGGTTGTCACATGAGAAATAAACTTGGGCTGCCTGCCTCATGGTGGTGGTAACATCTTTTCAACTCTTTATGAAGTTCTGTGCAGTTTACTGTCATTGTTTTTGGATTTTATTTAGCACTCTATGAGGAGGGTCTTTGCAGACAAACAGTAGCCTAGTCTATAGAGACGTTATAGTGGCTTCTTCAAAAGTGCATTAACAAGCCATGCAGACTTTGCAAAAACTGTACCAAGCTACAAAGACATGTCATTGCACTGTAATTGCATTAAACACCTTCATATCCGAGTATGACTTCTACCTAAAGCCCTAAAATTGTTCTGTAAGAAGACAAATTAATCCCCACCCACCCTTTTGATTTTTCAGGCCACCATGGGCGCTCTTTTCCGGAGTGAAGAGGTTTGTCTAGTTCAGCTCTTCCTTCAGTCAGGAGCAGCATACAACTGTGTCAGCGAACTTGGAGAGCTGGGACTGGTTGAATTTAGAGACGTGAGCGTTTCCACCTCTTTTGGTTGCAACTGTTCATCATGACATTATGTGATGGGAATCCTTTTTTAATCATTGACTCCTTTGTCTTACAGTTGAATCCAAATATCAACGCTTTTCAGCGGAAGTTTGTTAATGAAGTAAGAAGATGTGAGGAGATGGAGAAAACTTTTTGTAAGCTCATATTGCACTATTTGACGCTGCAGTACATTATAACATACAGTAGATAGGGGACGACTAGTACATGCTCTTTTTCATTGCCTCTTGTTCCGTCAGCGTTTCTGGAGCAGGAGATCAGCCGTTCTCTGTGCCCACCTCTGACGGGTCCTCTACCCATACCGAGCCCGGTGCCCTCGGCCCCACAGCCCCGAGAGCTGCTGGCCATTGAGGAGGAGAGCGAGCGACTGGCCAGAGAGCTGAGAGAGGTGTAGATCTGTGTGTGTGTGCGTGTGTGTGTGTGTGTGTGTCTGTGTGTGTGTCTGTGTGTGTGCTGGGTATGTGTGTGGTTGTGTGTGTGTGTGTGTGTGTGTGTGTGTGTGTGTGTTTGCTGGGCGTGTGTGTGGTTGTGCTTGTAGCCCTTCTTCATGCCCACTGGACCCTATTCCTACCAACCTACTCCAAGATAAACCTCCCACCATCACTCCTCTGTACTGTAGACATTACTGTACTGTAAACATTATTCTAACGCTGTAGCTGTAGCTGTAGCTGTAGCCCTGTAGTTTAAAAGTTTAAATCTTAAAATGCTTAAATGTTAATTGCTTAAATTGTATTCTATTGCTGTAGTGTAGCTCAAATGCTTAATGTTAAATGTTAATAGCCTAAATCTTATATTCCATTGCTATAAGTCGCTTTGGACAAATGCGTCCGCCAAATTTGTAGATGTAAAATGTAAATGTAAATGTATGTGGGTCTGTGCTGTGTATGTGTGTGGGTGTGCGTGTAAGAGAAAGGTGAGGCCTTTGTGTATGTGCAGCAGTGTTTCACAAATAGGAGTTTGGAACCTTTTTATGGAATATCTTGAGACTGTACAATTTGTTTGACCATTTTAAGCTTGTTAGACTTTGTAGCTTTTGATTAATCAGGTCCATATGGGACTCTACTCATATCTGAGGAAACATTAAAGACTTGTACCATACTGAGGGTATAACAGATGAATTTAGATGAATAAAGACACATTTTATTATTATTATTATTATTATTATTATTATTATTATTAATCATAATAATTAAATAATAATATTATTGGAGAGAAGCATATGCCATTTGGATTTGATTTGGTTAGATGCAATAATGTCCAGGTTTTGACTTCAGTTTGATTTCTTTGCTTAGGTGTCCAGGAACAGAGATAGCCTGAGGAACCAGCTGACTCAGCTCAGCCAATACAGAGGCGTGTTGATCCAAACTCACTCCCTCACAGCTTCACAGGTGAAGCAGCAGACCACAGGCACCCAACCAGCATATTAACTCAGAATTTCTATTGCGGCCATCTTTGGTTTGATGTTTTCCAGTGATTGATGTTTCCTTATTTCTTATTTCCCATAAGGGTCCCCCGCCTCCTACAACGGTAGAAACAGCTTCGCTATTGGATAACAGACAAGACGTCAGACTGAGGTAGCAAGAATGTCTTTGAATGTTTGAATGTTTTGAATGTTTTGAAAATGATCAAAGATGGTTGTATTTCTTTCGTTATAAGCAATGCTCAAGCACTGGATCGTTCTCTCACCATTCCCACCTCCTAACTCTTATGTCGGAAACTCTCAGTCACATCTCTGTTCTCTGGAACCTTCTCTGGTGTCTAGAAATATACCTTATCCACAGTTGGAGCACATATGCATTAATTGGCACACCAAAGCAGATCAAATTTGGTTTGGCCTACCTTCATGGAATCAGTCATGAACATGATCCGACCTCCTTGTGGTGAAGTCGGACGCAGCTTTGTTGTTGCAAGTGCAGAAACTGGACTATTACTGCAAAATTGTGAGGCAAAAGGAAAGGAGACACCACTTGACATTTACAACATAGTTATGAATATGCTGCACTAAGTTAAGTGTACTTTCATTGCTTTCATTTCTCGATAATTAGGTTGTAAGCAGTCCACAGTACCATCTATCAGAAAAGCAACAGAGTGAAGGAAATGGGACCAGCGCACACAGTTTTGTGTGTTGTCTCTAGTGTTAATATATTGTGTTGTTTAATTTCTGTGTTGTGTTCGAGCATGTAAGTGAAGATGTTTGCTTTTGTGTTAAGGCTGGCATTTTGCCGTGCATTGATGTCCTACCTCAGTAAACCTTATGACACTAAGAGAGAATACTCTCTTACTCTCTCTACCAATTTTTGATGGTTGAGCAATGCATAGAAGTCAGAGAAATTCAACCACTGTTTGCCTAATATTAATTTAACACACACTGTAAGTAGAAGCAGAGGGAGGAATGAAGATGTGGTTAAGTGTCCTGCTTTGCTTCCTAGTTTTGTGGCTGGAGTGGTTCACCCGTGGAAGGTACCCTCTTTTGAACGGCTGCTCTGGCGGGCCTGTCGAGGTTACATCATTGTGGACTTCTGGGAGATGGATGAGAGACTGGAGATATCTGACACTGTAAGACAATGTCATGCATTTAAGACTTGCTTGCTTGTCGGCTTTTTTAAAGTAAAAAATGACCAGACTAACACGTTCAACACCTTAGTATATTCTCCACTGGGTGCTCAATCCTCCTGAGCGTCAAATAAACTTGATTATACTTGATTATAAACTAGAAACTCACAATTCTTTCTTTAAAAGCACTCTAAGTGCTATCCTTTATTTCTTAAGTTTATTTCAAAGTAAAAAATGACAAATTTGGCTCAACCTGTTAATGACTATGCAGTGAATTACTGATCATAGTTTCTCTTCTGTGTAAAAATCACAGGGCGAGACGGTTCAGTGGACAGTATTCCTCATCTCGTACTGGGGCGACCAGATTGGCCAGAAGGTCAAAAAGATATGTGACTGGTGCGTTTGTTGTGGATACATCTTTTCTGTCAAAGAGTAGAAAAGTTAAAATATGCTAATGATAAGCTCGTAACAGATGTTTCCCCCCTGTTTCTGTCCCTTAGTTTTCACACGCACACGTTTGCCTATCCAGAAAGCACAGCTGAGAGGGAGGAGATTCTACATGGACTTCAAGGCAGAATACTGGATATCAGAACGGTGAGAGACAGGAAGGAAAGATGAGAACAGAGAGGAAAAATGGCAAATGGGCATCATTTTCAGATGTGACATTGGTATTACCGTACTTGATATAAACACTGAATGTGAAATAATCAAAAATCAATGAGTAGGTTCGTTGATTTGAAGACATTTTTTTGTCTTCAATCTCCTGTTATGCCTCAATTATGTCTCCTGTTATGTCTCACTGAACATGTTTTTCTTTTTGTCTTTCTCCTCCTGTGCTCTCTCTGCTTTGATGCATTTGTCTCTTTCATGCCACACATGACATCATCTCAGTATCTATGAGAAATATTAGCAATGTTTCTCTCAGGATCGATCAGAAATACTCGTAATGTTTTTCCTGGTCACACTAATTCCTCTTTCTTCTCTCTCTCTCTCTCTCTCTCTCTCTCTCTCTCCTGTCCTCCAACTCCGCCACTCTGCCCACTGTCTCTTCCTCTTCCTCGGCCTGCGTCTCCCTCTGCAGGTGCTTTCCCAGACAGAGAATTACCTGCAGCAGCTGCTGGCCCGGGCGCTGGCCGAGCTGCCGCGCTGGCGTGTGCGCGTGGGGAAGTGCAAGGCCGTGCAGACGGTGCTCAACCTCTGCAGTCCGTCCGTCACCGACAAGTGCCTGATCGCCGAGGCCTGGTGCCCCGTCAGGAAGCTGCTGCTGCTGCAGAGTGCGCTCATCGAGGGCACGGTAAGACAAGGAAGGAGGATGAAGAGATAGCGGTAGGGGGAGTGGGGGTGGACAGACAGGGGGCCAGGAGGGATGGAACACACAGGACACTGAGATGACACTGGGATGATGGCAGACGAGCCCTCTAGAAGAAAACAAGAAGCTCAATCAGCACCTCAGACATGTGGAGGTTTGGTGTAAAACTAGCTAGTTTACTAGGCATGCAGCAGCCTAGCAGACACCAGCAGCATAACTACGGTACATAGTGCACATCTTTAATGCTAGTGTGGGAACAACGCATGTATTTATCAGGGTTCCCACGGGTCATTGGACTTCTGGAATATCATGGAATTTTAATAAAGTCTATTCCAGACAGGGAAAGTCAGGGAATTTGGTGATTTTTGGGGCAAAGTTAGGGAATATCAGGGAGTTTTGTTGTAGCAGTTTACAATCTACTTGCCAAAATACATTAATGCAAATGTATTTTTAGGCAGCATTGATGTTTATCAGGATAATTATTAGCCTTTACCATTATTGGCTGCTTGAGTGGGTGTTGTTAGCCCTACGTTGTTTTTTTATGCCTATTTATTAATTTCCAGCTCTTAAAAAGTCAACAACTCTAATCAGGGAATATCAGGGACTTTTGTAATAAAATGTATTTGCCAATATACATTAACCTATTGACTAACAACTAAAAATAATTGTTTAAGGAAAAGGACCACCGTTTAAGTTCTATAAGAGACAGTGTGGTCAAAATTAATCCAAGACAACTGGTGTGAGACTGCAGCTTTATTCACGACGCCGGGAGCATGTTACACACATGAAATGTCAAAGTAACAAGCCCGCACATCTGTGGGTGAAGCCAACTCTTATACCCTTACCCCACACCCATGGAAAATCACAAGTTGTCACCCTCCAGTGGTCACTTAACCATCTGGTATTTTAACAGAGATAAGAAATGTTTACGACCCCACTTAACCATCTGGTATTTTAACAGAGATAAGAAATGTTTACGACCCCCATCCTGAAGGTTACCCACAGTTCGGTGACACGGGTTCATTTAACTAAACATTCCAAAATAGGAGTTTCAGAAAACACAAGGGTCAGAGTAAGTAGATGACAATTAGATTTCACTATATGTATATAAGGTATACTAAACATTCAATGAGAAAATAAAAATTATCCCACAACAGCAACTTGATATTTGGTGTGAGACCTCTTGGGACAACTCATGTCTTTGTTAGGTACATCGACACAGAAAAGCCACATATTTTGACCGATTTTAAATGTCAACTTATTTGTGCTTTGCTTAGCTTGTACTTTAAAGGAAAGTGCTAAAGGAAACTTTACATACCTATTCCCAGACAGAATTGATGTTTATTAGAGTTATTAGCTTTTTCCATTACTGGATGCTTGAGTGGTTGTGGTTAGCCCTGTTTTGTTTTTTCAGTGCCCATTTATTCATTTCCCGCTCAAAGATTCTAGAATGCTATGTGGCTGCTCTGAAATCTTTGGTCAATTAAGTAATTTTTATGTACCATTACAGTTGGTCATGGAAATTCAGTTATTTTGTCAGGGAAAGTCATGTAATTTTACATTGGAAGATAAACACTAAAAACATCAGAAAGTAGCAAATTGTTTCATAGTGTTACTTCTATTATTAAAATACAGTGTAGATATTCTGCCTTGCAGACGGTAATCGGTAGCACCCATCCATGTACTTTTTTTGATCTCATGACCCACTGACAGTGTACTTCACCCCCCCCCCCCCCCCCCCCCCCCCCCCCCCATCTCCCTCACTCTCTCTCTCATCTCTCCCTCAGAGGAAGAGTGGCAGTGGAGTAGATTCATTCTACAATCGGCTTCCTGCCCCCACCTCCCCGCCTACTCTTTTCAACACCAACTCTTTCACTGCCGGCTTTCAGAGCATAGTGGATGCTTATGGGATAGCCAGCTATAGGGAAGTCAACCCAGGTAACACGCTCATATAACCACATTATCCACTGTGCTTACTGCACTGTCAACAGGACACACAGCAGTGCCTGGAAGTTTATCATTTTTCAGAAGGTGTTGGAGATTTATCAGTTATTAGAGGTGTTAAACACATACCAATCTCTCTCTCTCTCTCTCTCTCTCTGTGTGTGTGTGTGTGTGTGTGGTTTCTTTCCCTCCTCCAGCCGTGTACACCATCATCACCTTCCCTTTTCTGTTTGCGGTGATGTTTGGGGACGTGGGCCACGGTTTCCTCATGACGGTGGCAGCCCTGTGGATGGTTCTGGAGGAGAGGGACCCCAAACTGAGGAACAACTCCAATGAGGTGAGGACACAGTCAGCTTTCACTTTTTACCTCAGTTCTTCCATGGACACTATAATGGCCCTTCCAATGGAGGCAATATGGATTATGAAAGATGAGATAAGAATCATTGAACCCAGCTGTGTATTTGGGGACTAGAAACACTCTGTAGGCTTCCAGTTTCACTAGGGGTGTTACTAATAAACATTTGTCCAAATTACCACTATGTGGAAATCAAATCAGTCACATGACAACTTTAAGCTCTTTAAGCAACTTTATGTTCACTTCTCCATTAGTTTATCAATGTTATTATTTCTGATTAATCAGATCCAAGTGTGCTGTCTTTTCTGACCTGCTTGACAACAGGCATGCTTCTGTGGTTGGATCTCAAATTGAAAGAGCTTTCTCTCTGTATCACCTCAGCTCTCTGTGTCAGCACTAAGATTGGCAGTCTAAAGCATTTGGTGTGACAAGCTCATCTGGGTAGCACCCAGCTACACTGTGCGGCTGATTATATTTGGCAGTGTGTAAATAAATAAAAACAAAAACACAGCTTACTTCATCATACCATACAACCCCTTTCACATGAAGCTCAAATTCTTACTGTTCACACTCCATCAAAAACACAATGGAATACCTCCCCATCAAGCTCAGGGGGAGCACAGCTCAGCTGACTGGTGTCAATGCCTGTGCCTGACTGTAAGGTCTCTCTCCAAGCAGTGCCACTGAGATCATGTCTACCTTGTGCGTGTGCGTGCGTGCGTGTGTGTGCGTGTCAGATCTGGAAGATGCTGTTTGGAGGACGCTATCTGATCCTACTGATGGGGCTCTTCTCCATGTACACGGGTGCCATCTACAACGAGTGCTTCAGCAAAGGCCTCAGCCCCTTCCCCTCTGGGTGGCACCTGCAGCCCATGATCCAGCACTACAACTGGAGGTACAATCTCGCTCGCGCTCTCTCTTTCACACACATATAATCTTTCTCTGTGTGTGTGTGTGTGTGTGTGTGTGTGTGTGTGTGTGTGTCCACTTGCATAACGTACACTACTGGTCCAATTTGCTACAGACGTAGCCATATAGGTCACCATATCTCAGTCCTCCTGCATGATTATTTAGATACAGATCAGGATCCAGATTTTGCAGAAATACAGAAAAGTATTTGGTGGCACCCTAGACTCACGTCATGGCACTGACTTTGGGAAAACCTTCCCTAGAGGGCACATGGTAAGGAAGATTGTAGGGCACCACATCTCATTTTTACTGGATTTGTTCCTTTCCATTGTAAGGGCACCTATCACATTTACCTAAACTGATTCAAGTAGGGACACCCTTTAATTTACTGCATAATATTTTATCCACTAGAGGAACACCTACATTGGGACTTTCTGCTTTTAGTACAATATACAATACACAATATATATACTGTATTCCACTGCATTCTGTACTGGAAATGACTTTGGAACACTGTCATGTAGGGGCAGCATAGAGGGCACTCCAAAATGGCACCCTTTTCCACTGGAAGGGCACACATGTGACCCTGCAAGGCGAAACCAATCGCTTTGGTAAAATTTACAAAATTAAGTTATTGTGCTGACATGAACGACCATAAACTAAGCTTTCCAGCGATATGTATATCGAGGGTATTGCAAAAAGTATGTCTAAGATAACAGCATCCAAAGTTGGCATGGTTCTCCTGTCACGATACGCCAGAAGAGTAGAAACTCTTTTTTTAAGTAAATTGTCACGTGCGATAGTGTGAGGGCACAGCTATTATTAGCCTTATGGTAGCGTGACTTTGAAGCAGATGACTGACTATGTGCAGTTTCATCAACCGTGCAGTCTTTTTCAGCCCCCTAGTTACTACCTGGGACGGTCATAAGGTGTCACTATAGAATATAATTAATGTACTTAGGGGGAAGTAAGGGGAGAGGAAATTCTGTGTACACAGATTGTGTATAATTTTAAAATGCGCTACGCCAATGGAAAATTTATCCTGGTCACTAAAATGACGCCAGGATATTTCTAAAAGTTCGTGCTTTTGAACGTTCGTGCCCTGAAAGGCAAGTATTTCATATTCATATATATGAACACACACACACACACACTCTCAAACACACAGCAGTATCTTGATATCCAGCCCTACAACCAGAGGTACAGATCTTTATGGGATGCAGAAACATAACTAAAGGATCAGCCTCACTTCACCCACTTGTAACTTATGAGACACAGTTAAAGGAGAATTCCGGTGTGATATTGACCTAAAGTGTATCGAAACATGATACCGAGTGTGAACGTATGTCTCATAGCCCATCTCGGCTTGTCCCCTGCACTCCAAAATCTGGCGCTAGTTAGCCGATGCTACCAACATCTTTTTCAATAGTGGTGCTTCGGCATCGGGCTAGCCATGCAAATAAATCACTGTTTTACACCCATTTACGAGGCTCAATGTATCTCCACACTTCATTGGTAGACTTCCGAGGGCCCTGACATTTAAAACGAGACATTGAGAACTTTGAAAAAGCACTGGTAGTTTACTTACAAGACGATTTATACAGACAGTATCTTCACGAAGTTTAGCGTTTTCAGCCATCTTGAATTTAGTCACGATAAGTCGAGCAACGAGTAAGAATGAACAGCTATGATAAGGGATCAGATTCCAAAAATAATTCAGTGGAAATGCATGGATTCCAGTTGCTGCTACTGGAAGAAACTGGAATCCATGCATTTCCACTGAATTATTTTTGGAATCTGATCCCTTATCATACCTGTTCATTCTTACTCGTTGCTCGACTTATCGTGACTAAATTCAAGATGGCTGCAAACGTTAAACTTCGTGAAGATACTGTCTGTATAAATCGTCTTGTAAGTAAACTACCAGTGCTTTTTCAAAGTTCTCAATGTCTCGTTTTAAATGTCAGGGCCCTAGGAAGTCTACCAATGAAGTGTGGAGATACATTGAGCCTCGTAAATGGGTGTAAAACAGTGATTTATTTGCATGGCTAGCCCGATGCCGAAGCACCACTATTGAAAAAGATGTTGGTAGCATCGGCTAACTAGCGCCAGATTTTGGAGTGCAGGGGACAAGCCGAGATGGGCTATGAGACATACGTTCACACTCGGTATCATGTTTCAATACACTTTAGGTCAATATCACACCGGAATTCTCCTTTAACTCTAACCCATCTATCTCCACCAGTGAGGACACTCTACGGGAGAACCAGTACCTCAGCCTGGACCCCAATGTGACAGGAGTTTTCCAGGGGCCGTATCCGTTTGGCATTGACCCGGTAGGACACGCCTGGCATGCATCATTTGCCCCTTTTCAAAACAGATGGAAAAGTGATGCTTTCGCCAGAGTGCGAAATCTCAGAGAGATTTCAAATACATACATATTCCCTTTTCTCCCTGTCCTTGCTTGCACAGATCTGGAGGTTAGCCAATAACCACCTGACCTTCCTCAATTCCTACAAGATGAAGATGTCTGTCATCATTGGGGTCCTCCACATGACCTTTGGAGTGTGCCTGTCATTCTTCAACTACATGTGAGTCGTGCCTCACCTCTGACAGCCTGAAGGCATCAAGGTGTTAAGTCCTTCCTATTGGGTCATAAGCCATACTTTATGTGTTTGGTATACTGACTACCCGATTTGCTGATTACCTGTTCAATTCTGTTGTCCTGACCATACACTGTGAGAATATATTTAGACCCATCTACTTTCACTGTTATTGTACATCAGCCTGTGTGATTTCTCATTAGATTATAACCACTTTCAGGTCCACAAAACAGATGTTTTTTTTGCTCATTACCACAGGCTGTTTTTTCTCCTCTGGCTTCTGTCCTGACCTTGTGTGTTCACTCTGCCTGCTGTTCTCGTGTCCCCCCTCCTCTCCCCCCGGTCAGACACTTTGGCCAGCTGAGCAGCGTGCTCCTGGTGCTGCTGCCCGAGCTCGTCTTCATGCTCAGCCTCTTCGGCTACCTGGTCTTCATGGTCATCTTCAAGTGGGTCGCCTTCGGGCCGTGGGACTCGGACCGGGCCCCCAGCATTCTCATCCACTTTATAGACATGTTCCTGTTCGCTCAGAACCCGGACAACCCGCCACTCTACCCCGGGCAGGTGAGACAAACCAATAAGACTCCCCTTGAACAGAGAAAAAAGACAGATATACAGGGAGGGGAAACACTGACAGAATCAGCAGTGGAATCAGCTCTTTATGGAGAAGCTTTGGAGCTTAAAGGAACCGTATGTAAGATTGTGGCCAAAACTGGTACTACAATCACTTTCAAATTACTGTAGAGCGGTGTATCCCCCCCCCGATTGGCAGAGCTGGCAACCCGGATGCCGAAACACTACTGACTTCATGATTAGTAATTAGGTGGAGGGTGGCGCATCAGGCCAAAACACAACATGACAACATCAACATCAGTTGAGGGCTGCAACTTCACTTTTTAAATGACAATGTCCTGGCCGGACTACTGTTGTCAGTGATATAAGTATTTGAAATGAACATGATTTCTTAATGTCTAGTGACATATCAGGGCCATTTTATGATTAATTGAAATACATTTCTTACATACGGTTCCTTTAACGACCATAAGAGCACCATCAATACAACGTCTCAGTGCTTAAAAGCCAGTCTTCACAGAGACCACTCACTAACACACATAGATCCTGAGAAGCCACTGTGTGTGGTAATAGCTCCAGTGCTGTATAGCGGGTGTCTTTGTGTCTTTGCTGTTGTCTAAAAGAGGCTCTCGTCTCTGTCCTCTGCACTCTGGACCAGATGATTGTGCAGCGGGTGCTGGTGGTGTTGGCGCTGAGCTCGGTGCCCGTGCTGTTACTGGGCAAACCCCTCCACCTCTACCTGAAGCACAAGAGAAGAGCCCGCAGCAGCACTGTAAGAGCAGTGTGTGTGTGTGTGTCTGTGTCTGTGTGTGTGTGTGTGTGTGTGTGTGTGTGTGTGTACTGTGGAGAGTGAGAATGTGTCTATTGGTTAAAGGCATCATGTTTGTATGTAGTAGGATACATAATAACATTAATGTGTAATAGCTGTATCCACATTGTTGTGATGTGACCCATGTGTTATGACACTAGAGGGAGCAGGCTCCAGTGATGACAGACACCAGCTCCATCAACACCCTGCAGGGAGATCTGGAGGGCGACGGGGGCCGGGAGCCTGCGGTGAGCGAGACTGGGACATGGGTCACAGTGCATCAGCACTACTCAGCTCATAGATATAAATACATAGATAACACATTGTCCATTCAGTTCTATTAGGAGGAATACTGTACGTATTCATATCTATGACTCAGCTCATCTCATCTGCTTATCTTGATCTACCTGTCTGGGTATTTTATGTGTAGTAATATTTGAAATACATGATTTCCTCAGCATATTTTGATTATAGTATTAGGAATGTGTCCACTTTGGTATGTGCCAAAAGCAAGAAAAGAAACTGCTGTCTGAATGATCTTGTGGCTATGCCTGATGAGTCCATGAGCTGACAGATGAGTGAGTGCTGATGGCTGTGTGTGTGTGTGTGTATGTGTGTGTGTGACACCGTGTCCCAAGTGTCTGAATATCACACTGCACTTTCTGTCCACACTGACTCTGTTCAAAATACACTTCTGTTGCATCATGTCTCTCAGGGGCAGCCGTGGCCTACTGGTTAGGGCTTCGGGCTTGTAACCGAAAGGTTGCCGGTTCCCCGACCCAGTAGGAAAAATGTGGGTCAGGGAAGTGGTTGAGTACTGCTCTCCCATGCCCACATCTACGGCTGAAGTGCCCTTGAGCAAAGCACCTAACCCCTCACTGCTCCCCGAGCGCCACTGTAGCAGGCAGCTCACTGCTCCGGGTTAGTGTGTGCTTCACCTCACTGTGTGTTCACTGTGTGCTGTGTGTGTTTCACTAATTCATGGATTGGGATAAATGCAGTGACCAAATTTCCCTCACGGGATCAAAAGAGTATATATACTTATACTCGTTCAAATTGAATCATTTTAACACGGGCTACAGAAAAAAAAAGAAAAAGAAAAAGTTCTGCTCAAAACAATGCGTTGCATCACATCCAGTGAGGAAACTAGTTTAAAACAAAGTAATCGACCTGATTTGAATTGTTTTGTTGTTGACGCTGGCCCGCGTCGCATGCAGTTAAGACCTGGTGTGAGAGAGGAAGCCCAGAGTGGAGGAGGACAGCTGGGGTGAGGGTGAGACAGCAAGCAGGGGTGTGGAGCTGAGAAGTGAGACATGCTGTTCACTGTTCCAGTTCAGCATGTGTGTGTGAGTCATGCATTTTCCCCTTCCATCCCTCTGCAGGAGTTTGATGGGGCCGAGGTGTTCATGCACCAGGCCATCCACACCATAGAGTACTGCCTGGGCTGCATCTCCAACACGGCCTCCTACCTGCGCCTGTGGGCCCTGAGCCTGGCCCACTCCCGTGAGTACATGCACGCACGCACACTAGGGCTGTCACTTTTGTGAAAAAATCCTGTTTGATTTTTGAGACATAAGTGTTCATTGAATCGATTGTAAAATCGATTTTCCATGTCTAAAGACGTTTCCATTTTCAATGGCAAATATAGGCCAATCCACGGACAACTAACAGGCATTAGGACGAACGTAAAGAGGGCGCGTGAAGACGCACAAGCCAGCAGTGTTTCTGATGATGTCTTGCATGGAGGGAAGTTTTGTGCAACATTCTCGAAAAACAATTAGCAGAGTGGACTTCCATAACATCAGTGAAAAACATTACTGCAGGCTTCAACGTGGCTGTGTTTAATTTTGCGTACATAGGAATAATTTTGTTAAATTTCGCGTACGTAGGAACTGCACAGTTTGCATAGATTTCCAGGTTATTGCCTTACCATAAAGTTTTGATTTCCTTGTACTGATAAATCATGCGGAAAACAGCTCAGTCACTCTAATTTAATGGAAAGCATGCAATGTCAGATTTATCGAAAACCCAGTTGTGTCAGGTCTGTTGCTGTTATCAACAATGCTTTTAGGTATCATGTGATATTAGTTGTGTGCGTGGAGAGGTTAGGGTCAGTATCAGGAATTTTTTCACTTTCTTCAAAAATGAACAAGACTGCCTTCATAGGCATGTGGGCATTGGTCTACATCCAAAAATAATTTTCAACATATCCTCCTACCTACAAACAACAGGTACAGGACATATACCCACACACAATCAAAAACAGTGTTACTTCGGAGTAAACCAAAACCAGATAGCTACATTTTGTGCATCAGTACCATACATTTGTGTGTGTGTGTGTGTGTGTGTGTGTGTGTTGCAGAGCTGTCAGAGGTACTGTGGGTGATGGTGATGCGAATCTCGTTGTCATGGCAAGGTTACATAGGCTCCGTGGTGCTGGCGGTCATCTTCTCCTTCTTCGCCATGCTCACTGTCTCCATTCTCCTCGTCATGGAGGGCCTCTCAGCCTTCCTGCATGCCCTGCGTCTACATTGGTGGGTTTATAGCCTCAACACACACATACAGAGCAACAATGCACACACACACACAAACACACACACACACACACACACACACACACACACACACACACACACACACACATTGTAGTAAGGAGATCAACTGCCCTGCATTGTATGTGAAATGAGTCATTCACAGTTCCACCCACCACTCTCCCTTCCAAGTGAAAACAATACACCACTCATGAGTCTGGAAAACATCAGTGGCGCTCAGCAGCGGCAGTTTCAAACAACTACAATAGACTGAAAGAACGACATTTGCAGATTTTTGAAGGCAAAATGTATGTTGTGTTCTGGAATTTACAAATACGTCTGATTGGTTACATTGTCATGCCTGTGAAATGTAGACCTTAAAAGTGAGGCCAGTGCTGTTTATACTGGAGCATATGGTGATGGTTAGGTGAATACTACATATCGGAATCCAGTGTACAGTGCCAATGTGTCTTTTTTTATGAAGCTTTTTTTGTGTGACCATCGAAACAGAAAAATGGATAGTAGAACTGTAGTTATTGTATTAATACAATAGTTAGTTTTCATGTTTTTGTCATAAACCTAATGTCACTGATAACTTTGCCATGCTTAACCTTTGCAAATTTAGATTTCTCTGATTTTTTCCCCTCTTTTCTTTTTCCTTTAAGGGTGGAGTTTCAGAATAAGTTCTACAGTGGGACAGGATACAAACTCAACCCCTTCTCATTCAACACGAGCCCAGCTTAGCCTGACTGTAGATGTACTCTATTATGTAACCCTTATGTTTATAGTCTAATAGCACAAAAGTGCTTTATAACTTCATTTTGGAGTTTACTTTGTAATGTATATATCCCTTTTACTGTAACGGGAAACAATGTACAGTATGTAGTATTAACAGTTACTGGTTGGGCAGCTGAGTTCAGGTAATGGTTTTAAAATGTGCAGTGCAAAACAGATTGTCAACATCATCCCAGTACATGCATTGGACTGCACGTTATGTATAAATGACCATCATGAACAGTATTAAAATATCTCTTTTGATTATTTTCAGATTTTCCTGTTTAAAAAAAATCTTGCAGACAGTCTTAGTAGATCTCACAGGCATTGGATTTCTTTCTAAACTGCTCATACTTTTCAGTCAATACTTAGATCACACTTACCGTATTAAAGAGAAAAGTATGAGCAATCAATGCATTCATAGAAAAGTCTGAGCAACTTAAAAAAAATCAACACATTGCCTTGGCCACTGCATTTCATGTGTTTACTGAGGACCCTGGAGTAACATTATAATGGTGCATGTTTGTGGTTTCTCTGCATCATACTCAGTTGCTTAAAGGAGTCATGCCAGATACTTTCAATTACTTTATAACATTATCTGAGCTTTTGTACAATCGACAAGGCTTTTTTTATTGAATAAATGCTTTGGCTCATTTTCTTCTTGATGCTCTAGCTAGCATGCGCTGAAAACCTATAGGTAAAAACAGGCTGATTTTGGAGCTGAGCATTTTATATTACATTTTGCATGCATAATTGGCTTCAATCTGACTGACCAACATCTTTAGATGCATCTTCCAGGTGCTGCCTTTTCTAATATGGACTGGTGCCAAAATCCAGAATTGTGACACCCTCAGGCATTTTTGAGACAAAGTTGGCAACTAGTCTTATTTTGTCAATTTGGGTGTGCTGAATTCAATATGACAAGCTCTACCTGCCTTCTGGTGACCTCTTGAGGTCATTGAACTTTGGGGCTGTAAGCGTTCCAGCTGAACCCAGTTTCTCAGCTTTATAAGCAATGCAATGTACTAAAATGATGAATTAAGTTAACAAATGGCCTTGTTTAGTCAATATTGGGGTGCTGAATTCACTTTTTCATTTGCAAAACCACATATGACCTCTGATAAACTCAAGGTCATTAAACTTTGCCTATAGGCCTATGCATTTAACTTCATTTTTTATTTATTTATTTATTGTTTTTATTGTCCCAAAGGGAATATGAACAGACAAAAAAACAAATAGACAGGACCAAACAAGACAAAACAAAACATTAACTGCCAGTCCATGTGCATTTCACAATACGCCTGTGCTTTATGACCATTTCCTTTCTACAGCCATTTCAGGCAGGTAATGGAACAGTCCAGTTTAAAATGCCCGGTACATCCCCTAGTCACATTGACACATCTTATTTCAAAGCCAACAATAAATTTATTTCCTGCGGCCACCACAGCTGGTCAGCTGCAAGGTTGGATGTCCCCCAAAAATATGCTGCATAACGGTAGCTGTTGGCAGATACAACCCCAAAACAGAAAAAGTTGGGACGTTGTGTAAAATGCGAATAAAAACAGAATGTGATTATATACAAGTCTCGTAAACCCATATTTAGCAGCAAAAAGGACAGACAACATATTAAATGTTGAAAAGGAAGATTTGGACTATTTCATGGAAAAGAAATGTTAATTTTGAATGATGCCAGCAACATGTTTCAAAAAAAGTTGGGACGGGAGCATGTTTACCACTGTGCTGCTTCACCTCTTTATTTAACATTTAATTTCTGTAAATGTTTAGGAACTGAGGAGACCAGTTGTTAGAGGTTTGAGAATGAAATGTTGTCCCATTACTCCCCGATATAGAATTTCTGTTGCTCAACAGTATGGGGTATTCTTAGTTGAAACATGAAATTAATGTTTTTCATTCCATTGTGCACCTAATTTGACAATTTGCCATATTAGCACCTGGACTCTTCATCTATGGAGAAATACTGTTTAAATATGTGCAGAATTCATTTTGCCATTGTTTTCCTGAAATATTCAAGGTCTTCCCTGGAAATGACATTGCCTGGGTGGCAGTATATATTGCTCAAAACCTGTATACATCATTCAGAATTGATTGTGCTTTGCCAAAAGATGCCCATGCTGTAGGCACTAATGCTCCTCCACAGTCATAGATGTTGAGTTTTGAACTGAGTACTAAAACAAGTTGTATAGGTTGGATACTTGGATAGGCCCTCTCCTCTTAGCCCAGATAAGTCCATGATTTCCAAAAATAATGGCAAATTTTGATTGGTCTAACCACAGGACCTTTTTTCCATGTTACCTCTGTCCATTTTAAACAAGCTTAGGCCCAGATAAGACGGCGGTATTTTCTGTATCCGTATCTGTAAATACTTCACAATTTCATCTTAAAGGAACCATATGTAAGAAATGTATTTCAATTAATCATAAAATGGCCCTGATATGTCACTAGACATTAAGAAATCATGTTAATTTCAAATACTTATATCACTGACAACAGTAGTCCGGCCAGGATATTGTCATTTAAAAAGTGAAGTTGCAGCCCTCAACTGATGTTGATGTCATGTCATGTTTTGCCCTGATGCGCCACCCTCCACCTATCTACTAATCACAAAGTCAGTAGTGTTTCGGCATCCGGGTTGGCAACCTCGAGTCAGGGGGGAGGGGGATGGCATACACCGCTCTAGAGTAATTTGAAAGTGATTGCAGTACCAGTTTTGGCCACAATCTTACATATGGTTCCTTTAAGAAGCATTAAAATGACATTGTTTCATCATTTGTGCACACAGGTTTACACAGTGATGAATACCCCTACTGTACATCTTTACTTCTAAGAGACCCTGCCTCTCTGGGATGCTCTTTTTCATACCCAATCGTGTTGCCAGTTACCCCAATTAGTTGTGAAATATTCCTCCATTACACAACTTTTCCAGCATTTTGTTAGCCCCGTCCCAACTTTTTTTGAAACATGTTGCTTGTATCAAATTCAAAATCAACATAAAATTTCAAATTTGTCATTTGCAACATATTGATATGTTGTCTGTGTCCTTTTTGCAACTAAATAGGAGTTTAAGAGATTTGCAGATTATTACATAATTTTTTTCCCTCATATTTTACACGTTGTCCCAACTTTTTCTGTTTTGGGGTTGTAGATGTGGAGTGCATTTCCTTAAGACAGTCTCTTCTTTTCATTTTCAACACTCACAAGTTGTCAGACCATGCCTGTGGGATACTGGAAGCAGAATTATTTGGAAAAAATATTTATTTCCCTTAAATTAATTCTATTGAATGTTAAAAGTACATTATGCAAGATATTCACCTCAATATAACCTTTACGAAGCCAATTTGCCATAGCCATACAGCATAAATGTTTAGCGAGTCACTATGACAGCCATGCATCTTCAAGAACAGCGGCATGAAGACATCTTGCAAGAATCGTGAAACATCAACTTGTCAATAGCTCCTTGGTGATACTTTTAATTAGATTAGATTATTAGTAGGGCTGTAACGATACACCAACCTTACGATTCGGTTTGTATCACGATTTTTGACCCACGTTTCGGGGGGGGGGGGGGGGGGCTAGACATTTTATTAAATAACATTTAGTATAATAATAGTATATTAACTTAGATTAGAACACCAGAGGATTACAAGATAATATATCTATTATTTTATATCCTGATATAAAAATATTTTTCTGAATGACTGATATTTATGACAGCACACTTTATGCAGATTAGCCTATAGCCTAGGCCTACTATTTTTTTATTACAACTCTACCTCTTTTTAATTCAGCTGTCTGGTTGAAGCCTGGAAATATTGTTAACAAAGTAGCATAGTTGGCTAGCTTAGCCTATCATAGTCTACTGATTGGACTGTTCAGTTTCCCCATGTGTGTTTAAGTTTCAAGGTAATACTTGTTTTCCTTGGGACAGGCCCTTTTGGGAAACGTTGGTATTGAGATGATCAGTCAACTTCAATGCAAGAGTTTTAAACAAATATGTGCAGCATGCTAATGATGCTAAGCGGATTTAATCATAGACTGTATATATAGAACTATATATAGTCTATGGATTTAATAGTAATTTAGCTAGTCGTCTATGCGTCCTTGCTTTCACGATTGTGAATGTTTTATTTAAGTCGCGCGTGTTCATTGAGCAGGAGAGGGAGGGAGATTGAGGGAGGGAGCGCGAGAGAGAGCGGGGGTTTACTTCTATACTGTTTGGTAAAGTTGCACACATAGTCTAATGAAAGCAAGGAGAGGTATGAAATTATTATTTATTTGTTTGTTTTTGGACAACGTAGGCTACCGATAAGTAAAGCGGGAGTTGTGGGTTGCTTTTGCGGCCGCGTAAGCTGCAAAGCACTGTGTGAAACACTAGAAAGGGTGTGTCGCGATTCTGCCTTTTCACACCGCAACACAGTACCGTAGATATTAATGTCGCGATTTCGGTTTCGAATCGTATATCGTTACAGCCCTAATTATTAGATTAATTAGAAGTTAATCCTTCACCTCCACAATGAAATCATTTTCGTTGTGTACAGGGGGACAAGCCACGAGAAGTGGGCCATTTACCACAGCAGAGTAAAATATAAATATATCGCGACTCTAGGGGGAGCTCTACAGTCACCAAAAAATACCTGAACCTGCAGAGTATACCTTTAAAAAGTAAAAAAAAAAAAAAAAACAGCCAACAGAGCCATGTTACTGACATTAGCTAAGGATAACTCCTACAAAGTTAGTGTTGCCCACCCCTGGTGAAGATAGGATAAAAGCAAAAACCTCCTTATTAGGACTCAGTCAGTTAGTGCACTCTAGGATTAAAAGACAGACACTGTGTTCAGATTGTCTTTTATTTTAAGCTTTTTTTTTTTTAATAGATTTTTTTTATTATTTCTTGGAAAAAACATCCTCTGAGAAAATAACTGCCACCTTGATGCTTCAAGCAATATTACTATAAAGTCAGGTTTTTAATAACAGGGCAAAACAATTTACACAGAAAATATGAACAACCCTTAATTGAGACTACAGGTACAGCAGGGTAAAAGACAGAGCAATGTACCACTCAATGTAAATGCTGCAAAAAAGAACAAAAGATATTGAGAACAGTGTTGGTGTTGCAGAATGAAGACCTATTAAGATGCTGTCCAAAGTGAAGTTTGGGGAGAGGTTTTTGAAGATGTACAGGAATTGTAGAACAGACACCCCAGGACAAAAACACAGAAAAGGAGTTGAGAGAATGGAGACACGATGAGGGAGGCTGTGTAAAAACCACACAGCGAGTTTGGCTGAAAGCAGAGTTCTCAGTTGGCACCAGGCTTGGAGTGTGGGCCCTTCCACCGGACACCCCACAGAGGGTAGGCCAACACACACACTTTGACTGGCGGTCCATCAGGCCTGTGCTACCTCAGGTTCTGGTGAAGGCACTGGTGGAGGCATAAGGAAAAGGTCCTCACCACCGCCTCAGAATGTGATGCCTTGCGTACGTACTGCAAGGCTCACTGCCGCTGGCCTCAAACCTCATCCCCTACATAGCAATGCTACGAGACGCTCCGCTCCCACTGGCTGGACTTTCAGCTGTTCATCAAACAGCTGTTCTCATCTACTGAACACAGCTCGCTCTCCTCTGGTTACGGACAGACACACACACACACACACACACACACACACACAGTGAGGACTCTCGTCGTACAGGCCCAGTGCTCAGTCTTAAAAAAACTTGAGCCCAGCTCAGACATTAGAGTACCTCTCTCTCCCTCTCTCTCTGAGGAGCCATCGCTGTCTGCCAGCCATCCCATCCATGACGCCATCTCAAGGGAAGTCCCACTGGTCACTCACTTCACCACTCCTCGTGACCTCCAGCCCCAGACACTGTTAAGAGGAGCCGCTGCTGCTGCAGCTTCTTCCCTCCCTCTCTCACTCACTCGTGTCATCGACATCGAGGAGGATTTGTGGGTGTTTTACGGTGACGGCTGCTGCGGTCAGGTGTGTGTTGAAGAGGGGGGGAGTGTGGGCGCATGTGGATAGTGTGTGTGTGTGTGGGGCACACACTGTTAGGATATCCTCTGGATGAGCTTGTTGTCCGTCATGCAGAAGTAGGTGCAGTAGGAGAGGTCGGAGATGAAGCTCTCGCAGGCGCGCCGCGTCACCCCCTTACAGCCCCGCAGGTCCAGCAGCTGCAGCGCAGACGCACGCTTCAGGAACTGCAGACACGCGTCGGTCAGCTTATGACAACCTGGGGGACGCGTGCACATACACACAGAGAGATAGACAGATTGAGTGGTCGACCACGTCTTTTCACAGTAATAACTGATGTAATAATATGATCACAGGTGTCCAAAATACTTCACAACAGCTTTGAGTGTAGATCAGCCACTCGTAACTGAGGACCAGAACATTTAATTTGTTTGCACAAACAAGCTTTTTACACGAGCGAGCACAAGCACACACACACACACACACAACTACTTTCTCAGTTTCCATACCTGCCAGGTTGAGCTCGGTGAGGGTGTGGCGGGTAGGGGAGCCTGTGGCAGTGAGCAGGTTGATGGACTGGTCAGTGATGGCCCGACAGTGGGCCAGGTCCAGCCGCTGCAGCAGGGGCATGTGCCTGAGCAGCAGCCGCAGTGTCGAGTCGCTGATGTCCAGACCGGACAGGCGTAGGGTCTGCATGCCCCGCAGTCGGCTGCGTGACTCGTTGCCTAAACCCACAAACACAAGCAACACAGACACTGAAAAGCCTGAACACAATAAAACAACAGGATGTGAAGCAGCTAATTAAAAATGACTGTTTCCATGCACACCATATTCCGATTAAGGACCA